>NW_026922865.1:0-20813 GCF_032062105.1 Saccostrea cuccullata | reverse complement strand
AAAATAGGAAGTGCACATTGGCATTATGTAATAAAGATTCCCTGAGGATACAACAAAGTGTAACAGACGGACTGAGGTACAGACAGATGGACGGACAGACATCCCATTACTATATACCCTCCTGGTTTTTAAGAGGGGTATGATAAACTGAAAAAATTACCTTGCTTTAATTGACTTATTTTTTACATGTAGTGACATGACCCCTAGCTGACTTTGTTGTTCTCAGATATTTTAAATTACATCTGTTTGTTACAATTATTAGGTCTTTGACCACATTATCAATCAGTTTTATTTAGGTTAGTAGTTGTAGGAAGTCATCGATTAATTTTGATTTAGGTGGTTATTAGTTCAATAATAATGTTCAACATACTTACAATGTTATACTATGTACAAATGTACCAAATATTTATTAAATTAGAGGTTTATCTTGCCAATAAATTATTTCAGAATATTGAAGACAATCATACAATGCCATTTCTGAAAAAAAAAATTCTGCATAATTATATTTAAAGAAAATCTCAGACTCCAAAAATTGACTCCAAACTCCACTCCAGACCCCACTCCATAACTCCACTCCAAGACTCCAGTCCATGAATTACACGGTGCCGCAGACGATATCTCAGGCGATAACAGCGTTTTCAGAAAATCGCTTCTCGTAAAGAGTCACGAGAAAAATCAAAGTACTCAGAAGTACTGAAAGCCGGGCTCATTTACAGGGTAATGAACAAAGACCACGATGACAGTTTAAAATCAAGCTGATTCAGCCATTGAAAAAATGATTATATATATCTATGCCATATATAGCATTAAAAAGCTTTAAAATTTATTAAAATGTAGCTAGAATTTAACAGCGTAAAATATTTGTCACATGTATCATTTCTGGGTTTTACATACCAACAAAAGTAAATAAACACTGATGCAGCAAGATTATTTAAGGTCACACAATTATGCACAGATGGGTCCTCAGCGGGGAGTTTTGCATCAAAGCGTACATCAAGTCATTAATGATTTTTCCCGCATTTGTATTAGCCTGATAGTACACCCTTTATTTATAGAATATGACGCAGACAGGGATACCTGTTGAATACCTTTCGCATATTTTAACCAAATAATTAATCAGCGAAAACGATAGAAAGTATTTTATTAGGGTCTTCCGTCTTCAGCGGAAGACCCTTCTATTATTCTTCGGTTTCTTTTTCACTTTTATTATTATTATTATTATTCTTTTTTCTCCTTACCGATTTTGTGCAGAAGATTTCTCGGAGATGGCTCGATCGATTTGGTTCAAATTTTCGGTGTTGATGTACTTCTATCTGAAGTTTGTACCGGCGCTTCGATTTTGAAAAAATCACTTCCGGTCGGAAGTCATCGCCCTTTAATCAAAATTTAGATGACCTCCATGTCTGTGATGGAACTCAAAAACGGCTCAAGCTAGAAAGCTGAAATTTTCAGGGATGGTAGAGGACATGTTGCCATATTGCACCTGGGTCAGGATATTTTCCGGAATTGCCTAATATGGGAGCTCGGTAGGGGTCAAAATGTAGGACACGAATCATGACTGATTTTTTGAGACGTTTCGCATCATATCTTTTAAAGTATAAATATTTTGTTAAAACATACTGAACATCATTTGTGCAGAACCTCGAGATCTTTCATACTATACCAGGAAAAAAGCGCTGACTCATCACATTAAGGGCAAAAAGGGGCCAGAAGTCTTTAATCGATAACTCTTTAACCATCAATATTTTGGTATATATTACTGAACAAAAAATGTTAAGCTTAACAATCTACAACTACATATTATAATATTCATGTCGTATGGTACATAATTAGGGGCCACAAGGGGCCAGAATGCTAAATCTTTGTCGCTTTATATCTCGAAAGGGAGAAATATTTTGATAAGCAATATTGAACAAAAGATGTTCAAAATAATGTTCTGAACAATATGCAACCTTTCATTTTTTGCTAAACGTCCCCAGTAAGGAGGTGAAGGGTTGGCCCCTAAATATTTCTTTTGCTAATAGCTCAAAAACGAAAAAGAATTTCTGAATAGTTATTGAACAAAAAATGTTCAAAATCTAAAGATCTTTAAGATGAGAACCCGAAAAAGGGGCTGGGCACTCGAATTAGGGGCCAAGAGGGGCCAAAAGTCTTTTTTCGATAACTCTTTATCACTTAATATTTTGTAATACATTACTGAAGCAAAGATGTTTATCTCAACAATCTACAACTATATATTATGGTTTTTATGTCGTATGGTACATAATTAGGGGCCACAAGGGGCCAGAATGCTAAATCTTTGATGCTTTATATCTCGAAAGGGAGAAATATTTTGATAAGCAATATTGAACAAAAGATGTTCAAAATAATGTTTTGAACAATATGCAACCTTTCATTTTTTGCTAAACGTCCCCATTAAGGAGTTTAAGGGTTGGCCCCTAAATATTTCTTTTGCTAATAGCTCAAAAACGAAAAAGAATTTCTGAATAGTTATTGAACAAAAAATGTTCAAAATCTTAAGATCTTTAAGATGAGATCCCGAAAAAGGGGCCGGGCACTCGAATTAGGGGCCAAGAGGGGCCAAAAATCTTTTCTCGATAACTCTTTATCAGTTAATATTTTGTAATACATTACTGAAGCAAAGATGTTTATCTCAACCATCTACAACTATATATTATGATTTCCATGTCGTATGGTTACATAATTAGGGGCCACAAGGGGTCAGAATGCTAAATCTTTGATGCTTTATATCTCGAAAGGAAGAAATATTTTGATGAGCAATATTGAACAAAAGATGTTTAAAATAATGTTCTAAACAATATGCAACCTTTTATTTTTTGCTAAACGTACCCATTAAGGAGTTGAAGGGTTGGTCCCTAAATATTTCTTTTGCTAATAGCTCAAAAACGAAAAAGAATTTCTGAATAGTTGTTGAGCAAAAAATGTTCAAAATCTTAAGAGCTTTAAGATGATATGAATAAAAAGGGCTGATTCCTAAAATTAGGGGCTGTTAGGGGCCAAAGGCCGATTTTTTTAGTCTTTAATGTTCAATGTCTTTTTACAGACTGTGGTAAATCATTATTTTAGAATGAAAATCGCAATCAAAATCTTATCTCATCTCATCAAGAATTGGACGGAAGACCCACTCGTTGCTCGCAACGAGATCGTATCTAGTTATTATTATTAGGGTCTTCCGTCTTCAGCGGAAGACCCTTCTATTATTCTTATGTTTCTTTTTCACTTTTCTTATTATTATTATTATTCTTTTTTTCTGCACAAATTTTGTGCAGAAGATTTCTCAGAGATGATTGGATGGATTTGCTTCAAATTTTCAGGGATATTGCAGGATAATCTGAAGTTTATACCGGCTGAAGGATTTTGTGAAAATCACTTCCGGTCTAGAGTTATTGCCCTTTTATCAAAATTCAGAGGACCTCCTTGTCTGTTCATTTTCTCGAAAACGGCTTGAGCTAGAGCGCTGAAATTTTCAGTGCTGATAGAGGACATGTCCCCATGTTACTGGGAGTTTGGATAGTTTCCGGAAGTACCTAGTATGGAAGCTCGGTAGGGGTCAAAATTTAGGACACGAATCACGAGTGATTTTTGGAGACATTTTGCATCATATCTTTTAAAGTATAAATATTTTGTAAGAACATACTGAACATCATTTGTGCAGAACAACGAGATCTTTCAAATGAAATCAAGAAAAAAACGCTGACTCATCACATTAGGGGCAGAAAGGGGCCAAAAGTCTTTAATCGATAACTCTTTATCAGTTAATATTTTGTAATATAATACTGAAGCAAAAATGTTTATCTAAACAATCTTCAACTATATATCATAATTTTTATGACGTATGGTACATAATTAGGGGCCACAAGGGGCCAGAATGCCAAATCTTTGACGCTTTATATCTCGAAAGTGAGAAATATTTTGATAAGTAATATTGAACAAAAGATGTTCAAAATCATGTTCTGAACAATATGCAACCTTTTATTTTTCGCTAAACGTCCCCATTAGGGAGTTGAAGGGTTGGCCCCTAAATATTTCTTTTGCAAATAACTCGAAAACGAAAAAGAATCTCTGAATAGTTGTTGAACAAAAAGCGCTCAAAATCCTGAGAGCTTTAAGATGAAATCAAGAAAAAGGGGCTGGACACTCAAATTAGGGGCCAAGAGGGGCTAAAAGTCTTTTTTCGATAACTCTTTAACAGTCAATATTTTGCTATACATTACTGAAGCAAAAATGTTTATATCAACAATCTACAAGTGTATATTATGATTTTAATGTCGTACATTACATAATTAGGGGCCACAAGGGGCCAGAAGGCAAAATCTTTGACGCTTTGTATCTCAAAAGTGAGAAATATTTTGATAAGTAATATTGAACAAAAGATGTTCAAAATAATGTTCTGAACAATATGCAACCTTTCATTTTTCGCTAAACGTCCCCATTAAGGAGTTGAAGGATTGGCCCCTAAATATTTCTTTTGCTAATATCTCAAAAACGAAAATGAATCTCTGAATAGTTGTTGAACAGAAAGTGTTCAAAATCTTGAGAGCTTTAAGATGAAATCCAGAAAAAGGGGCTGGGCATTCAAATTAGGGGCTGAGAGGGGCCAAAAGTCTTCAATCGATAACTCTTTATCAGTTAATATTTTGTAATACATTACAGAAGCAAAGATGTTTATCTCAACCATTTACAACTATATATTATGATTTTTTTGTCGGAAGGTACATAATTAGGGGCCACAAGGGGCCAGAATGCTAAATCTTTGACGCTTTATATCTCGAAAGTGAGAAATATTTTGATAAGTAATATTGAACAAAAGATGTTCAAAATAATGTTCTGAACAATATGCAACCTTTCATTTTTCGCTAAACGTCCCCATTAAGGAGTTGAAGGGTTGGCCCATAAAAATTTCTTTTGCTAATATCTCAAAAACGAAAATGAATCTCTGAATAGTTGTTGAACAAAAAGTGTTTAAAATCTTGAGAGCTTTAAGGTAAAATCCATAAAAAGGGGCTGGGCACACAAATTAGGGGCTGAGAGGGGCCAAAAGTCTTCAATCGATAACTCTTTATCAGTCAATATTTTGATATACATTACTGAAGCAAAAATGTTTATCTCAACAATCAACAACGATATATTATAATTTTTATGTTGTATGATACATAATTAGGGGCCACACGGGGCCAGAAAGGTAAATCTTTGACGCTTCGTATCTCGAATGTGAGAAATATTCTAATAAGTAATATTGAACAAAAGATGTTCAAAATAATGTTCTGAACAATATGCAACCTTTCATTTTTCGCTAAACGTCCCCATTAAGGAGTTGAAGGGTTGGCCCCTAAATATTTCTTTTGCTAATATCTCAAAAAACGAAAAGAATTTCTGAACAGTTGTTGAACAAAAAGTGATCAAAATCCTTAGAGCTTTAAGATGATATGAAGAAAAAGGGCTGATTAAATGAATCTCTGAATAGTTGTTGAACAAAAAGTGTTTAAAATCTTGAGAGCTTCTAGATGATTTGAAGGAAAAAAGTCTGGCCCCTCATATAAAGGGCCAAGAGGGGCCAAAATTCGAATTTATGACTATTTAACGTTCAATATTTATTTTAAACATGACGGCAGCAAAGTCGTTTTCTTAATATTATCATTGTAAAAAAAATTCAATCAAAATCTTATCTCATCTCATCAAGAATTCGACGGAAGACCCACTCGTTGTTCACAACGAGATCTCATCTAGTTATTATTTTTATTCTTTTTTCTTTCTTCTTACAAAATTTGTGCAGACGATTTCTCGGAGATGGCTCGTTCGATTTGCTTCAAATTTTCACAGTCGATGCGTTTTCATCTGAAGTTAATTCCGGCAAATTTTTTTTTGGAAATTCACTTCCGGTCGGGAGTTATCGCCCTTTGATCAAAATTTGGAGGTCCTCCTTGTCTGTGATGGAACTCAAAAACGGCTCAAGCTAGAAAGCTGAAATTTTTAGTGATGATAGAGGACATGTTGCCACGTTGCAACATGGTCAGGATATTTTCCGGAAGTGCCTAGTATGGAAGCTCGGTAGGGGTCAAAATTTAGGACACGTTTTATGAGTGATTTTTTGAGACATTTTGTATCATATCTTTTAAAATATAAATATTTTGTTAAAACATACTGAACAACATTTGTGCAAACCATCAAGGTCTTTCATATGATATCAAGAAAAATGTGCTGACTCATCAAATTAAGGGCTGAAAGGGGCCAACAGTTTTTATTCAATAACTTTTTAAAAGTCAATATTTTGTAATACATTACTGAAGCAAAAATGTTCATCTCAACCATCTACAACTATATATTATGATTTCCATGTCGTATGGTACATAATTAGGGGCCACAAGGGGCCAGAATGCTAAATCTTTGATGCTTTATATCTCGAAAGGGAGAAATATTTTGATAAGCAATATTGAACAAAAGTTGTTCAAAATAATGTTCTAAACAATATGCAACCTTTCATTTTTTGCTAAACGTCCCCATTAAGGAGTTGAAGGGTTGGCCCCTAAAAATTTCTTTTTCTAATATCTCAAAAACGAAAAAGAATTTCTGAACAATTGTTGAACACAAAATGTTCAAAATCTTAAGATCTTTAAGATGAGATCCCGAAAAAGGGGCTGGGCACTCGAATTAGGGGCCAAGAGGGGCCAAAAGTCTTCAATCGATAACTCTTTATCGGTTAATATTTTGTAATACATTACTGAAGCAAAGATGTTCATCTCAACCATCTACAACTATATATTATGATTTCCATGTCGTATGGTACATAATTAGGGGCCACAAGGGGCCAGAATGCTAAATCTTTGATGCTTTATATCTCGAAAGGGAGAAATATTTTGATAAGCAATATTGAACAAAAGTTGTTCAAAATAATGTTCTAAACAATATGCAACCTTTCATTTTTTGCTAAACGTCCCCATTAAGGGGTTGAAGGGTTGGCCCCTAATTATATCTTTTGCTAATATCTCAAAAACGAAAAAGAATTTGTGAACAATTGTTGAACACAAAATGTTCAAAATATTAAGATCTTTAAGATGAGATCCCGAAAAAGGGGCTGGGCACTCGAATTACGGGCCAAGAGGGGCCAAAAGTCTTCAATCGGTAACTCTTTATCGGTTAATATTTTGTAATACATTATTGAAGCAAAGATGTTCATCTCAACCATCTACAACTATATATTATGATTTCCATGTCGCATGGTACAAAATTAGGGGCCACAAGGGGCCAGAATGCTAAATCTTTGATGCTTTATATCTCGAAAGGGAGAAATATTTTGATAAGCAATATTGAACAAAAGTTGTTCAAAATAATGTTCTAAACAATGTGCAACCTTTCATTTTTTGCTAAACGTCCCCATTAAGGAGTTGAAGGGTTGGCCCCTAAAAATTTCTTTTTCTAATATCTCAAAAACGAAAAAGAATTTCTGAACAATTGTTGAACACAAAATGTTCAAAATCTTAAGATCTTTAAGATGAATTCCCGAAAAAGGGGCTGGGCACTCGAATTAGGGGCCAAGAGGGGCCAAAAGTCTTCAATCGATAACTCTTTATCGGTTAATATTTTGTAATACATTACTGAAGCAAAGATGTTCATCTCAACCATCTACAACTATATATTATGATTTCCATGTCGTATGGTACATAATTAGGGGCCACAAGGGGCCAGAATGCTAAATCTTTGATGCTTTATATCTCGAAAGGGAGAAATATTTTAATAAGCAATATTGAATAAAAGTTGTTCAAAATAATGTTCTAAACAATATGCTACCTTTCATTTTTTGCTAAACGTCCCCATTAAGGAGTTGAAGGGTTGGCCCCTAAAAATTTCTTTTTCTAATATCTCAAAAACGAAAATGAATTTCTGAACAATTGTTGAACACAAAATGTTCAAAATCTTAAGATCTTCAAGATGAGATCCCGAAAAAGGGGCTGGGCACTCGAATTAGGGGCCAAGAGGGGCCAAAAGTCTTCAATCGATAACTCTTTATCGGTTAATATTTTGTAATACATTACTCAAGCAAAGATGTTCATCTCAACCATCTACAACTATATATTATGATTTCCATGTCGTATGGTACATAATTAGGGGCCACAAGGGGCCAGAATGCTAAATCTTTGATGCTTTATATCTCGAAAGGGAGAAATATTTTGATAAGCAATATTGAACAAAAGTTGTTCAAAATAATGTTCTTAACAATATGCAACCTTTCATTTTTTGCTAAACGTCCCCATTAAGGAGTTGAAGGGTTGGCCCCTAAAAAATTCTTTTTCTAATATCTCAAAAACGAAAAAGAATTTCTGAACAATTGTTGAACACAAAATGTTCAAAATCTTAAGATCTTTAAGATGATATGAAAAAAGAGGGCCGATTCCTAAAATTAGGGGCCGTTAGGGGCAAAAGGCCGATTTTTTAAGGACTTTAATGTTCAATGTCTTTTTACAGATTGTGGTAAATCATTATTTTAGAATGAAAATCGCAATCAAAATCTTATCTCATCTCATCAAGAATTGGACGGAAGACCCATTCGTTGCTCGCAACGAGATCTCATCTAGTTATAATTATTTTTTGACAATGTCAGATAACTATGAAAGTTTAATTCAGTGTTTGTATTGCCTCAAAGGTGATTGCGCAGACGTACTATATTCTAACTCGTAAATTTAATTTGGCGGTGAAGAAGCAGCATTTTCTGTTGCTCACCGTCGCAATAGCCGGGCATTTCTCTACGAGAAATGAGCCCGGCTAAAAACCCGCGAGCAGGATCAATAGTAGTCTGGTCTCCTTCCCACAATTCCGTTCGCGCACTCTCTACATTGAGGTCAGGCATCGGTTGATTCACTGTTAGACGTTGCGCAATTTCAAAATGGCGGACAAAGTAAGTAACCAACTCGAGAAATAATTGCTCATATCTATTTGTTTTACATCATGACAACTTATTTCATCAATGCTGACTGTTAACCAAAGTTGTTTTCTATTTATTTTTTTATTCATTTGATTTATTTTGCGTAAATTTACACTGTTATCACTGGATTAAAAAATGTTTACATTTTAAGAAAGTGGAGGTAGTCAAAATTGACCCCCAATATTTCCTTTGTCGTGGACCGACATCAAAATTTTATTGTCTAGTCTAATGTATATATGAATGATCTATGTTAGGATATACAATGCTTTATATGTCGCTCCTTATTTAATATAGTAAATGCACCCCAGATTTTTTATCATAATTCTATCAACAATTGGCATGTGCTCTGACCTACTATTGCATATATTTGACATAAAACAAAGGTTTAACGCTTCTGTATTGTTTGCATTTTGCTGTCCATGCAATCATCATATAAGTTGAAAAGGGGGAGGGATTAACCCCCTGTGTATTTATTTTGTTTTATTATGATTCCCCTAGCTGGTACCTTAATTTCCTTCCACTTTATCCAGCATAATATTTACATGATAGCATGAGTATAAGATGTAATTTTCATGAAGGCTTGTGGAAGTGAATCCCACCACTATACAGATGTTTAGCAGTTAGAGGTGGTGCTAATTTGGTAGGTCACCACAATCTATTAATATCCTTGCATACATAATAATTTTTCATACAACTGTAATGCCAATTTGCCAAGGCAATACATTCTGAAAATTGTACCAATCCTTTTTATGTTGTAACAGGTTCATTATAGCTTTCAGATAATCATAAATATCTCTATTTTGTATGTTTTTTTTAGGCTTTTCCATCGTTCATTGCATTTCATAGAATTTACCAGGATACCGAAAACAAATCCCCTGTATTAAAGACATGATGGTCAGCCAAAAGAGAGCATGGAAGCCCAACAGGAACAGCTCCTCTACAGCCCATTAAGGTGATACAGTTTAAACTTGCAGAGTAATTCGTTTAAATTAATCTTGCACATCTTAAAATGTTTGTCCTTTTCTCCAAGTCATTGCGTGGTTGCAATCTTATTGTAAGTACAATTCAATGAACAGACAACAATGATGTAACCGTGAAACAGATTTATCAGTTCAAATGATATTAGCTCTAAGGAGAGTAAGTCAAATTAATTATAAATTATTTTACAAATTTACAAAAGGAATAATATGCAAATTAATACGGTGTATACCAGGACTCGAAAAGCAAGTCAAAGTCCAAACAGTTAAACTTGTATAATAAATACAAATATGCCATGATGGATATTGTGAATTCACAGAATAGAGAAGTTATCTTGTATTCTCAGCAATATAAATTAAGCAAATTCCTTATATATAATGAATAAAATGGATGTAAGGAATTTTAAAAGGATATAGGATGTAATTTCTGTAAAACCAAGTTTTACTGTATTAGGTAATGCTCTTCGTTTAATGTTCAGTTCACTATATTCTGTTTATAGGTCTGAAGTGTACCAGTGTACCAGTTTCTCTTTGACCTGTGGCAACTCGTGTAACTAACCCCGCCTTTGTCAAGGACACGCGTACTTGTCGCTGTCCCGAGGGTCTGGATCTCTCTACCCGATATCCGACTCATTTTGATGGGGGGTATTTAACTTAGTACATATACAATTCTCTGTTATCCTTGGGTTTCAATAAGGTGTGGTGTTCTGGATGTTACATATTAAGCATCTGAAATTTACAAAGCTTTCATTCACTGTTGAAATATATATGGGAAAAAATTTGGGAGAATGTCAACGAGTGTAACAAATATTCAATAACAGCATCTCCCACGACAAAGAGTCAGACGACTTAGGTCATTTCATCGTCGGCAACAAAAATTTAAAGTTCTGATGTTATTAATTTTTTAACAAATGAGAATCTATTAGCCATTTGGGATACTTTAACTACGTACATGTAGTGTCGAGAATGCCACACTTTTCTGAAAGTCCAGTGATGATAGAAAATTGTACAAAAAATTAAAAATTTTCTTTTATTTTCAAAAATTCCTACATTATTTTACATCAAATTGAATCTGCATACTTGGCATAAAAGTTTGGAGTGCCAAAAGACTGGCTCCATCATGACTTTTTTTGGTTATTTCTCCAAGACACGGTCAACGTCAAATAAGTCCTTACTTCAACCTAGCCAAACGGAGGCAAATGTAACAAATACATGTATATCTTATATAGATTAAAGAATAAGATGAATTAATTTCAGAAAAACTTTTGGTACCTAATATTTATTTCTTCAGATCGAATGATTTCAACAAAATGGCCATCTGACACCTTTACCAGTTTAAGTACCTGGATACATGTAACTGGCTGTCCCAGTGGGTTTTATGAAGGCAGTTTTACACATCATATTAAAGACACCAGGATGGACCACACAAGTACCACATTTAATGCTGACATCATTTCAAAGCCCACCTCTACATTTTACAAATTTTGTGCTAAGAAGAAAACGGAAGAAAATAGAATTTTGCCAAGCTGGCCTGCAGGAAAATATTGTATCTACCGCCAAGGAGGGGAAACCCCATTGGTAAATAATGCAGAAATAGATTTACCGCTATTTCTAATTTAATTAAATTTTCAAGCAAATGTACACAAACAATCAAATTAAATCAAAAGCTGTGGATTCAATTTTTTTATTCACAAAATACTTAAAATTTGCTGTCACAGTGGTGCTTATCAATAAAAAGAAGAAGATAAAACCATTTTTTTTAGGAATACCAGAAATATGATCACTATAATTACTTTCGAACATTTATATCTTAGGCTTCAGTGGTGAATATATACAGTATGATGACACCATGAATCCATAGCATTCAGATATTCTCGGCATTCTTCCTGAAGGTGACTTCACGGCCGACAGAGGTTCTATTTCTGTTGTCGCAGTGACTGATCTACATCCTACCCTTAAAGGAGCCGTTTATCTTATTTCCAGACACCTCTGCTTGACAGTAAGTCGCAGGTTCTAATTTTCGCAAGGGTTTTAATTTCATAAAATGATTAAAAAGGAAAAAAATGGGGTAAATAATGAAATTTTTTTTAATATTAGCCTTTCTATCAAGTCTGTTGTTTTAGTTTCTAAAAATTGTCTTTGTATTTTAAGGAATGCAAAGTTTTTATGACAATGCAGAGTCAAGATATTGTGACAAGATATGCCAGCTTGAAGAAGACCATCCAGTGATCATGGTGTTCCACTCAATTTTTCAGAATTATGTGTCAGATTGAAATTCATCTTATGGTGCACAAAACAATCAGGATATTCTTCTGGATCTAGTAAGTGTTTGTAAATAGAAATGAAAAAGATTTTACTCTTCCCTTGTATACCTCAGATTGGAACCTGAAAATGAGAAATGACCATGTAAATGCATTTTTTTTTGAATAGGTTAACAGTTCATGTAACTTGTACATGTAATATGATAAGCATGATCTGAATTTTTATTATACCTTGAAATTTTACTTTACACATACTGACAGACTTTCTTAAAGTATTTTCATACACTGAAATCTGTACGTCAGATTAAAATATGTTGAATGAATTTTTTTTTTCAGGTCCAAAGTATTGACAGAACCAAAGAATACCTGATAGTCTGTAAATGGAGTGATCATTCTGATTGGATGAACCAGGCAACACTGATTATCTCAAGAAATTTTAGGCTAGAGACTCCATCTTCATTCATAAATGATTGATGTTGACATTTTCTCACGGGCTTTTGTTTCATATCTTCTTTTTCATAACATGGACATTATGCAGCATCAGTTATCCTGTCAAAGTGTTCAAAGTAATTGATTCTGAGACTTATTTAAAATCTGTTATTAAACAAGCTGTAATAAAATCATGATAGCAATAAGCACAGTATTATTTTACTTTGCATAGCAGAAGTCTTAATTCATGGAAAAATAATGAGGATTTACTTTGTCTATTTTAGACAGGTAGAGCTCTATTTTTCTATTAGCTGCAGAACTGTAGCTCTCTGAAAAAAATATTGGGGGCAAACCTGAGAGCTACAGTGCCACCCATTGAAAAAAAAACTGTATATATATATTGCGCACAAGAAATGTTTCCTGATTTTATTTCTCCATGTTTTTAAACCGTCATCTCGAAATATTACTAACCATGTGTTCCTAACATATTCTTTCACAGTTTTCACAACAAAACATTCCTTATAATTGATGTTAGTAGCCCTCCTGGACCTGAAATTGAGATCATCGAAAATTTTGTCTATTTATACTACCCTTTTGGTTTGCAAAATATTTCGGTCTTGCAATGCTTCATGAAGTTGTAAACTATGAGAGTACTTGATACTAAGAGAAGTAAGGAAGAATTAAAACAAAAGCAAGCACAAATTTTGTGCACAATAAATATACAGTTCTTTCAGTGGGTGGCACTGTAGCTCTCACTTAGGTCTGTCAAAATATTTTTGGGAGAGCTACATTCCTGCAGCTATTCTTCTATGGAATCATCATTGTTTGAGGAAGGAGGACTAACATTTTTGGATTGAACATCAAGTGAATCAGCTACATTTTTATTTCCACAAATGCTTATTTGGATATTTTATAAGTCCACAGATTCATTTAATTATTATTTGGTTAACCTTTATAAATTATGTCCTGTCCACAAAACAAAATTATATATTTATGTCTGTCCACAAAAACTGACCTCCACAGTCGCATCAAAATAATTCCACAGCATTATACAATTTAAAGAAAAAAAGATATAAAAATACCTAAGACAAATATAAATGTATGTGTATTAGGGAATCGTCAATAATTAGTAAAATATTTGGAAAAAATTTTCTTGACTTAAAATCAAACTCAAGATTATGACATGAAAAAAATTTGTTAGGTGTAACACCTTCAGAAGACAGTTTCTGACAGGATACTTTGAGACTGTGAGTGAGAATTGTTGTGATGTGTGTAACAAGCAAAATGCAAACAATACAGAAGCGTTAAACCTTTGTTTTATGTCAAATATATGCAATAGTAGGTCAGAGCACATGCCAATTGTTGATAGAATTATGATAAAAAATCTGGGGTGCATTTACTATATTAAATAAGGAGCGACATATAAAGCATTGTATATCCTAACATAGATCATTCATATATACATTAGACTAGACAATAAAATTTTGATGTCGGTCCACGACAAAGGAAATATTGGGGGTCAATTTTGACTACCTCCACTTTCTTAAAATGTAAACATTTTTTAATCCAGTGATAACAGTGTAAATTTACGCAAAATAAATCAAATGAATAAAAAAATAAATAGAAAACAACTTTGGTTAACAGTCAGCATTGATGAAATAAGTTGTCATGATGTAAAACAAATAGATATGAGCAATTATTTCTCGACTTGGTTACTTACTTTGTCCGCCATTTTGAAATTGTGCAACGTCTAACAGTGAATCAACTAGTCTCGTTCAACCAGACACTCGGCTGTCTCCGTAAATCTCCGACCAGCCAGAGGGTCTGGTAAAGATACGTGATATCGTTTGTAACGCCAAAACGAGGCTTACCAAAATTCTGGTAAAGTTTTTGATTGGCTGAAAAGAACACACCTCCACAATTTAAACAAATACATGGTAAATCGACAGAAAAATAAATTAAAGTTTTAAAAGTTGAATGTCTAAAAGTTAAAGCAGATAAAGAGGAATGATTTTATTGTTTACGGTAATGTCAATGGGTTATAGGTAAGTGTGTTTTATAAAATGTCTTGCATGTTTTATATTTCCGGAAGCTAAAGTGAAAGTAGTGTAGTTACCTGCGGAATACATATTTCCTCTATTGATATTGTAATTACTCGTTTTTATGTACAAATTTAAAGATTAGTTTATTAATATAAACTCACAATCTATCAGAATAAACATGTTAAATATTCGTTTCAAAAAAAGGTCATCAAAATGTAAACAAGATAGCGCCCTCTGACGGTAACAAACGCTAATGTGACTCTTTACCAGACTCTCTGCTGGTCGGAGTTTACGGAGACAGCCGAGCGTCTGGTTGAACGAGACTATGAATCAACCGATGCCTGACCTCAATGTAGAAAGTGCGCGAACGGAATTGTGGGAAGGGGACCAGACTAGATCAATAGGTGTAGGGAAAAGACCACTAATTATTTTCCCATAGAACTCCATACAAACCTTAGGCCCTCTCAGTACTTTACTATGACAATTTCAGAAAAATCTTTAGCATCATTTCAAACTTTGTTCTAAGCCCTAACAAAAAATACTGAAAAAAATATATGGTCCCATGGCGTTTATAGGTCAAAATTGCAGTTATTTTCAACTTATAGAGATTCGCAGTAAATCATAAGGACCCGGACCACAATTAGCTTACATATAGACTTATATAGTAAAAACATGTGTTTTATTTTCTTTGTAACTTTTTTAAAAATATTCATTTCCAAAATATCTTTGACCACATGATAGAGCAATGTGTCAGATAAATATTCACATCCAGAAATAGGGGTGTTGAATGTGGAATTCCCTGGTTATTAATAATCTTCTGACGTCATGACCTCAGGATAGCTCTCGCTTGGCAAAAAAAGTGTAAACAAACCAAATGAATGCTCTTTTCAATTCATATTTCTAGGCATAATTTTTGCATGAAATGCACCTTGCTGCATATCATTGTAAACTTTAGACACTCTACTTTTATTTTATACCCAAAAAGTATCTAAAACATGTGAGCTATTTTTATTTTTTGTCATTGAAAGGGAGGCATATGAATTTCCTACATGTGCTACGTTTTAGCCATTTGACCTTCACCCTTTAATTGTGGCCCGGATCCTATATAACACGCGGCATAAAAAATCAACCCCCACTCCTAAAATCTTCCCTGGTATTTCTATAGTTTCTGTAATATTCCCTCATCCCATCATTTATTTCAAAGGTCATTAATTTTACTTTAAAATGAAAACAATTAAATACCTGATTTCAGCCAATGGCGTAACGCCTACCCATTCAGTATTCTGTTTAATGTTCCATAACAAACAAAGCCATGTGTGCATCCGGGGATTTGGTGCTCTCATTCCTATACTTACATACTTACCTGTCCCAGAATTAGTCAATTGTGGTAATTTCAAAGACTATACACCTACCTGTGAACATGTATGAAATTTGAGTCCTGTGACTTCAGTGTATTGGATACTGTGACCATCTCAAATGATGACACCTTACTGCTACCAGCACAGTTTAAAGGAGTGAATGACATCTGGGCCGGTGATGATATTTGAATATATTGGTGACTGTAATAAATAAAATATTTGTACAATGAATTGTTTTTGTGTTTTAATGTTAATAAAGTGATATTAAGTCAAAATTGAGTCAATAATTTCATAAGGGTGGATTCTACCCAGAATTAGGTAAAAAGCTCCAAAATTGGATAAATCATAGTTAATTAAGCAAAATTCAAAGGTTTTAAAAAGACTGATATAGAATTATTTATGCTTATGCAAAGTAAATTATTTAAGACTCTGATATACTAATTGATTCTTATCTAATCCCTCCTATTGCTTAAGTATGTACAAAAAAGTTTCCCCACCCCCCAGTGAAAAACACTTAAAGAAATAGCAGGTGCCCCCTTTTATTTTTGTTTACAATTAATTTAGACAAGTTTAAATCAATCCTTTTGATAACAAATCAAAGTTCAATATCTGTAGTCTTATACATTACAATCAGAAGCTACTTTTTGAATTTCATGCTAAGAAAAGGAGAATTTAAATAATTTTTTTTAAAAATTAAAGAAAAGCAAAAACTGACTTCAACCCCCAAAATGTACTATACAATAAGAGGCTGGAAAGTTAATAAATAAAAAATTTACCTGCAATGTACAGAAAACTGTCCGACAAAATACATCGGGTGGGTAGGGAGTCTCCATTTTCTTCTTATATAGAGAAAATGCCCCTGCTGATCAGAGACCGAGCACTCCCAGGGCCAAGAAAGCTGAAAGATGAAATTCCTCTAAAGTGCTTAAATGAAAATAAATCAATAAAATTAGTCAAATTAAGCATAAATCATGAATGAAACAACAATATTTTTCAAGTTTTCTAAAAATTTCCTTAATTACATGTCTTCTACATAGCTAAATGTATGAAAAATGGATCCGCCAAGGGTGGAATACATGTTTTTTCAATATTACATAATATTACATGTAAATATAATAAAGGTCAAATGTCATAAATGCAGTTCAAGGTCATTACAATAATTTATGAAAAAAAATCAGAAGCCAAAGGTCACAACTGTTAAGATATCATCATGTTGAAATTCTGCCTGTCTGGTCAGCAGGTCTAAGGGAAGTAACTCTAAGTACAAAAACTAGAAACCATTAGAAAGTGAGTCGCAGCGAGTAATTCTGATCAAACTACAAAGAGCGAAAAAAGAGAAAACATAGACCTTTGTGTAGCTACAACATAGAAACAACAAAACTACAAACTGATCACCCTGCAGCCAAGAAAGGGGGGGGGGCAATCCAGAGGAACACATACACTACCAAACATGAGATGACAAGACAGAAAATGTCCTCCTTTCACTTGTCCATCACAAAAATTCCTTTTATGTGCCACCTTAATTATTAGAAAAAATGCCAAAAGTGCAAAAGTCTAAGAAACTAAAAAAAATGAACACCAGGTCACTGTCCTACACTTCCATAATATACACAGATAGAGCAAAACATAATAAATACACAGTCACATGTACATGCAAAATACACACATAAATCTATGTATACATACAATCATTCATCTTAAGAACAATCTAATACATTTTCTTAACTTACCTTCCTCCTTTGACCATGTCAACTGTACACGACTTTACTAATTTCTATCTTCTCTTACCCCCCCCCCCCCCTCCTCTCTTTAATAGACCCAAATCACCACTAACCCCATTACCGCAGTATACTAATTCAAATTTTTGCTAAATTTTCTCTCGAAATGTCATCAATCTTCAAATAATTAGCTAAAAATAACATTTCATGACTTTCAAATCACTTTAAAGTGTAAAAATTGGGGTCTCTATAGGGAAAAGACCACTAATTATTTTCCCATAGAACTCCATACAAACCTTAGGCCCTCTCAGTACTTTACTATGACAATTTCAGAAAAATCTTTAGCATCATTTCAAACTTTGTTCTAAGCCCTAACAAAAAATACTGAAAAAAATATATGGTCCCATGGCGTTTATAGGTCAAAATTGCAGTTATTTTCAACTTATAGAGATTCGCAGTAAATAACACGCGGCATAAAAAATCAACCCCCACTCCTAAAATCTTCCCTGGTATTTCTATAGTTTCTGTAATATTCCCTCATCCCATCATTTATTTCAAAGGTCATTAATTTTACTTTAAAATGAAAACAATTAAATACCTGATTTCAGCCAATGGCGTAACGCCTACCCATTCAGTATTCTGTTTAATGTTCCATAACAAACAAAGCCATGTGTGCATCCGGGGATTTGGTGCTCTCATTCCTGTAAATGTACACTTTAATTTCTTCTTCTATAAAGTTTTTGAAACATTTAATGGCAGGCGCGTAGCTGCCTATACGCAAGTACGCAGGTGCGTACACATCATTTTCAAAAAAAAAAAAAAAAGAATTTAAAAAAAGAATAAAAGAACGAAAATAAAAGAAAGAGAGATATTTATTCGAGAAAAAAAGGAAGTAGTATCGTGTTTCAAATTATTTTGCGTCTTATTGTGTCGATTTAAATTTTGTTCCGCATGTCTGTACAGTCAAATTTAGTCTTTTAATAATACAGTGAAATAATCAATTTCAAAAACATCTTCCAAAATTCTTGAGGGAGAAAATCTTGAACCAAAATGTTCAACTGTTTATCCGCGTAATCCTGATTATCGGACAAATATTTGGTGAAGGAAAGCGATCTAAGGGACTTTGATCTCAAGAAAAAGTTTCAAGAATTTTGGACGACTATGCAAGATTTTCAATTTCGGATCCGTTGAGGTATAATGAATAAATGTCGTTAAACAAAAAAATGGTAAAATTTAAATTACGCTAAAGTAAATAATAAAATATGTATGAATATCTTCTGTTACTGATATTACCAATTTATAAAATTATATTATAAGCATTCTCACATTGTTTAAGCTATCAGAATATAAAGAAAATCAAAAATGAGACACATCCCCCCCCCATCAACACCCCCGTTTATTTTATGAAATATTAAAACTCCAATGATTACGATATTGAAATTATTTCTCTGTTTTATCTTGTCACACTTGTAAACTTTTTTTCCAATACTAAAATCTCCGTGAATTGATTTGATTAAATTATCGTTCTCTTAATTCTTGAAGTATTCATGGAAGTATAACTTTGCTAAGTGCTTGCTCGAGAAAAGAGATGTAGCGTGATTTCTTTTCCGGGAAAATGACTAAATTTTTTCTTAAAATCCACGAGCTTCCGGGGGCTTCGCCCCATGGGCCCCCATCAGGGCTTCGCCCTGGACCCACTGGGGGCCTCAGGGCGGCCCCCAGACCCCCGACCGTTATTTGCGTACACTTCGTTTCCATCCTGGCTACGCGCCTGAATGGTCTATATGTATAAAGTGTCATACGATTTTTGGTCACTGCCATTCCTATAACTATTATTTTGACTCCATTTATAAACTGGTCCTAACTGACATATATAAGCAGTTAACAACGTTGTCTTTGTAAGTCTCGTCATCTTAATCGAAATTTGGAGGAAACTTGGATTTTTATCTTGAATTGGTAATTCAGCTTTTATCTCTCCCTTTCTCAGGAAGCTATTTATATTACAGTCACTTCTAAAAAAATTGTTTCCAACAATCAAACTGAATTTGAATGCCATACATATCCTGGATTCCTTAACTACATAAAAATACTTTTAGAGATACATAGCAGATTCCAGTAAATACTCTACCAGACCCCCTTCTTTACTCCTAACAAGATATTGAGGGAAGTAAAATTGAAGCTACAGGAGTATTGTGCAACTCATAAAGGAATGAGCATACACATGGAGAGCCCTTACATGTGTCATGATCAGACAAACAGAAGGATCCGTAGACAAATCAGCGTGTGTATGGTCCGATAACAATGTGTATGAAAAACTTGTTAGCATACGACTTACTCAAAGATTGTGTAATTTGTTGATGTGTTGTGTTGACCACAGAAAATAATGGCTTTGTGCGATACAGTATACAGATACGATACAGTTGAAATTCTTGTTTCATCAACTTGTTTGTCAATAGCTTGTTTGTCGTTGGAAATTGTTTGCATGTAGTACATGCTCTTGCAGATAAAATCATCTGGAAGACATAGACCCATATGCAGTTAATAAGGGTATATTGCTACTCAAGTAAGCGAAACTTTCATCTAGTATGAATAAAAAAAACATGCTAATAATGGTCGAAATTTGTTAAACTGTATCATGAGAATTCTCATAGATGGTTGAGGATTTTAAAAAGAAAAGGCATTTTTATTAATTTAGATGAAAATAAATCTGTAAACCTTTATATAAAATTTACAAATTCACACATTATACTTGTATGTACATTTAAAATTGATTTTGTGCAATTAAGTGGTTTAAATAACAATTTTAAGCATCTTATGTTGAGTTTGGAAGAAACATTTACCTACATAATTTCTCCCCATTTCTTTAATTAATTTCAATATAGGAAAAAATATAACCCTCTTTAGATTGAGAATTCACTTTGTGATCAAGGAGCAGTATAAGTTGTTAATGCAAACCAGGTCTTCAGAATTCAAAAAATGTTCCTGATAAACTATGTAAATTTTATTCATCATCATAACTCAAGATCAATAATTTGGTCTTTATTTATTTTCATTTCTACAAAAATCAATACGTTAATACCATTATCTAAT
>NW_026922864.1:0-20895 GCF_032062105.1 Saccostrea cuccullata | reverse complement strand
GTTTTACACAATCATGGTTTTACACTCAGCTGCGATCTCGGTCATGTCAATATTATCAACGCTGTAAAATAACATAAACTTAGAAACGTACGAGTTTAACTTATCGGCAATTAATTGCCACTCTCGCTCTTTTAGTCTTTAATTTCTTTGACTTTCCCCTTCGAGCCACTTCCCTTCATAGGTCCAAATAAAACTTCTGCTCTACTCTTTACCTCCTCAATCAGAACTACTTCTTCCCCAACCCCCCAATTTTGTGACCTAGACTTTTTTTCTTGAACATCCATCATTTAAAAGAAGCAGACGACAGAAATACTTACGTGTCCAATCATCATGTCATTTATTTACACGTTACTGCGGACATTTCTTACCTTTCTGTTTAAAAGAGCTCCTCGAGGCCTCTTCCAACAATGAGAAAAATCCGCGAAAACATTCTCGCGAGAAAATAATTTTGAAAATATTCTCAACCCAAGTCTTGAGAATTATTCAGCTAAGAATATTCTCAAAACGTTTTATGGCAGCGAATTTAAGAATATTCTTAACAGAGTAATTTTCAAGGCTTGAGTTGAATTTTTTTTGGAGAATTCTTAAAGGTTTATGGCGGTGGGGCCAGGTCATCGATTTCAAATAAATCATGGTGGTCAGCAGCTTTTATACAAACATTTTAATTCACCTGATCATTCTATTTTATCAATGAAAGTTACAATTCTCGAAAAGATTTATCACCACTCAAATAGTCCGTCGCTGAGTATACCTTTCCGTAGACAACGAAAAGAATTTTGGATTAGAAAACTAGGGACAGCCTTTCCCTATGGATGTAATGATAATGTCGATAGTGTTGGAAATCTTTCCAGTCCGCAGTGTAGTAATGTAAATGTGATGGAACTTTTTAACCAAACTCAGAGACGTAAGCGTAGCCATGGGCATCGTTCGTGCAATAAACCTGCAATACACGATGTATCTTTTGATTCATTACTACCTTGTGTAAATCAACAGTTAAGTCTACATCATATTCGAACAAAACTTTACTCTGTCTCTTTGAAACTTTTAAATAGTTTTCTTGAAAAGGCCAAGGAACGTCCAAGTTTTGATTCCTCGTCACCTGAATAAAGGCTCGAATCTGTAATTATGGATATTGCATATCATAAGCTTTTTACACCCGCACGTTTCACGGAAGAAAATGCAGCTAAAACAATCCGTCTTTTCCTTAAACTTCAATATGCCAATAAAGGAATTGACGCGGTTAATATAAGTAATATTCTTAATCACAAAAGGGTCCAGTCTTGTATTCCACCATATTTCAAGTTAAAGACTACACCTTGTATTTCCTACAAATATACATCGACCATCGCTTCCAAACTTTTCACTTACAAAAACACTTTATATTGCCTGGATACCGACTATCTGAAATATAATCCTCCTTCATGTTCATGTTCTTCTTCGCCCTATAACTATAGTCCTGCTGGACACGTTATTACAGGTGACATAAATATAGTTAGTAATGAGGACCTTAGATCACTTACTTTTGAAAGGTCCTAAATATAGGGAACCCCGATCCTTCAACTGACGTCGGAATTTCATAAATATTATGGATTCTGTTGAAAATTACGTCAGACTATGGGCCAGATATGAAAAAGAAGACGTTGACACCTAGCTTGTCAGAATTGATAAAATGTATTAGATCTATGTTGAAGTCGCGTATTAGGAGATTGAGGGGCAAAATGAAAACCATCTATCCTTCTGTGTTCAATAAACCAGAAGTGAAAAAAGAATTAGATAGATTACATGATCAGTACGTAGTGGTTACTGCCGACAAAGCAGGTAACAACATTGTCTTCGTTTGTAAGGTTCATTACGTTAATTGCATTCTAGAAGAACTTGGATTTAATTCTACAAATGGTAATCCTACTTATACTCATACTTCCCTTTCTAAGGAAGAAATTCTTCAAAATCACGAGTCAGTTTTGAATACTTTAATATTCCACAGAGCCAAAATGAATTTGAACTACCTTATATATATATTGGATTCCAAAACTTCATAAGAATCCTTACAAACAAAGATACATTGCAGGTTCCAGTAAATGTTCAACCAAGCCTTTTTCATTACTCCTCACTAAGATAATGACAGTACTGAAGGAAAAAAACTTAAAGAGTACTGTTCAACTATATATTCAAGAAGTGGTGTGAATCAGATGTGGATACTTAAAAATTCTAAAGAACTCTTGGACAATCTGAAATCACAAGACTTTACAAAAATCACCAGCTTAAAAATTTACGACTTTTCAACTTTATACACAACAATTCCCCACATAAATACTCTGAAGTTAACATCAAGTAGATGCTTCAGTTTCTGATTGACAATATCTATGTGGTTTTTGGAGACCAGGTATTCCAACAATCTATTGGAATTCCCATGGGTACAAATTGCGCTCCGTTATTAGCAGACTTATTTTTATATCCCTATGAAGCAGAATTTATGCAAAATCTTATGCGTGAAAAGAAGAAAACACTTGCTGTGGCCTTCAACTCGACATTTAGATATATCGACGACGTATTGTCAATAACAATGGTAATTTCCATTCCTATGTCGATACGATATATCCTTGTGAGCTTGAGATATAAGATACCACAGAGTCTGACACTTCTGTTTCATACTTGGATATTTTACTTGAAAAAGACGCTAATGGTAATATAACAACCAAACTATATGATAAACGTGATGACTTTAACTTTTCTATCGTCAACTTCCCTTACTTATGCAGCAATATACCTTCATCACCTGCATACGGAGTATATATATCTCAGTTGATTCGATACGCAAGAGCATGCTCTACGTATGAACAATTTCTGAAACGAGGTAAATTTTTGACAAGCAAGCTGATGAATCAAGAATATCAGCAGTCTCGTTTGAAGTCATCATTTCGTAAGTTCTATGGTCGATTCAATGACCTTGTCAGCAAATACAATTTATCATTGAGTCAAATGCTGACTGACGTTTTTCATACCAATTGTTAGTCCATTTTTTATACACTGAATTGACGACGGATTTTTTCCGTTATTCCCTGATCATGACAAGGAGCACACGGCGGGTGTGACCGGTCAGGGGATGTTCACTCTTCCATGGCACCTGATCCCACCTCTGTTGTTTCGGGGGTCCGTGTTTGCTCTGCTCTTAATTTGTATTGTTTTATGCACTTTTGGAGAATACTATATTCATATGATTAAATATCTTTTTCGATCAAGATCTGAAAAATCAATTATTTCAGTCGATAAGAATTAAAGCAATAAAATTTACTAAACAAAAGAAGTTGCTATTTAAGTATGTAAAAACATATATTTATACAATTCAAAAAATGAGCTTAATTAAGGATTAAGGAAGCGTAAAAAGCTCTGCACTTTTTGTGTAATAACTTCATATTTAGTCTTACATTTTAATGTCTTATTAACATAAAAATGACTATTTACTTTTACTTATATTTTGTGTTATATCTGAATATTTTTTCATAATTTAAGGCGTTTTTTCTGTTTATTAGATTTTATTGTAAAATCGACTAAACAAAATATTGATTTGAAAAATTTTGACATATGTACCAGATTAAATTATATCGATATATTTGATTATACATGTAGCAATAAAAAATTATAAATTAGATATTTTGACATAAATATATCGATACAGTAAAACTCGTTTAGTACGAACACGGATAAAGCAAATTCACGGATATTGCGAAGTTTTTCTGGGTCCCCGGCAAAATTCTTAACAAATCTTTACAGTTATAACGTAAAATTTTACAGTTATAACGTACTCTGATATAATAAATTTATGGATATAGCGAACTGATTTTGGGTCCCGTTGAAGTTAAATATAATGAAATTTACATCTTTTATAACGAACTTTCAAAGATCTCAAAATTTGAAAAATTAAACCGAGTTATTTTTGTTTATTGAATGGTATATATAATTCAATTCACAATAAAACCTTAGTTATCGAAGGTTTCTTTAATTTTGTAATATTTGCTTCCCTAACATATTTCGTACTAATACTTGAAGGAAAACATGCATATTGAGAATTCGCTTTATATGGTTTAACGAATGCGTTATACGTTTATAACGAATTACGGATTTAGCGAATTAAATCCACAGGTCCCAAGGACTTCGCTATAACCGAGTTTTACTGTATATTGTTATTGAAATATCTTATCGTGCACATGTGTTGTAAACGACAATGAATATTCATAAAAACAATACAAGAATACAAAAAAATGGTCCTTTACAAAGTTTACATATCGTAATAAAGTTCTTGAATGATTTCCGCTGTTACATACCAAAGTACTGTATGGCATGGTTAAAATCGGGGCCGAAAAGGTTCGCAATTTGATCAATTTTCATCAAATCGCGGTCGTTTGAATTCGCGGAAAGGAAAATACATACTCTTTTAAAAAGTACTTGCAAGCATTTTTCTTTAGGTATATATTGTTCAGACTGATATTTCCCGTCTCTATCTTACAAAAGTCTATATATGTATGTATATCACCCATATCAGACAGGAAGGTCAAGTCTATATATTGTGTCGATTATTGAACCCGAATGAATAAATAGAAAACATTGGACTGGTCCCTATTTGAAGTCAAAAAATATCTGCCTTTGTGTTTGTACAGAATGAAACATTGAAATAAATATAAAGAATCTAATTACAGATAATGATAAAACGTCAATTTATCCTTATAAATCTTTTAAAGAATTATTCACTGTATGTTGAATTCGCGGAATTTTCAAGAATCTTTCAAGATTCAAATATCTTTTCTCAAATAGGCGCACCTCTTATTATTTTTTTTAAATAGATACACTTAAATTTTATATTTCGTTTATTGCTCACTGATCTAAAGTACATATAAAAGACATTGGTTTTTTTTACATGCACAATTTATAATGTTCCATGTATATTGTGTGTATATATATATATATATTTTTTTTTTTTTAACTTTTTTTATCTTTTATTTCACAATTTTCATCAATACCCATTTACAATTGCCAGTTAACCCGAGTATTTTGGTTAACCAGCATAAAAACAACAAAGAAAAAAAATACAAAATATAAGTCATAACAAATTTGTTAAAAGTTTAACTTGGTTTTTAAACATGTATGTTTTTGACAAATTTAACATGAAATTTATATCTTTTTCTAATGAACCTCTAATGCTTTTTTCTAACATGGACTTTTCTTGTATGATATTTTCTATTCTACATTTCATTTTAAATTTATATATTTTATATGCCAAATATGATATAAAAGTATTATAAAAAAGAATTCTTGAATTTGTTTCCAAGTAGAATCCTATAATAATATGTTTCCATTGCACATCGAAGTTCATAACAATATTCAACTTTTGCCATACACCTTTTACATTATTACAATTAAAAATAAGATGTTTGATATCTTCATTTTCATTTCCACAAAATTCACATTTTGCATTTGTTCTTAATTTACATTTTTGTGAAAAAGAATTACAACATAGAATATTATTAAGCAATTTATAATTAAATTCACTCAGACGTTTATCATACATGAGTTTGATTTTATTTCTATAAATATTGCGCCAGTGTTCTTTACTAACACAAAATTTTCGACCTAATATTGATTGATAACATGGATATTTAAACTTTTTAGACAGCATATTCTCATAGAAAAACTTACATTTTTTATCTGTAATACAATGAAGACCACTGTTAAAATTGAATGAATTTTCAGAGGTTGTCTTGGTAAAAGCACAGCACTTCATATCAAACATATTACTCTGTTTAGTTACTTCATTATTTAAAATCTTGTATTCACACAACAAATTAGATTTATTTATTATAGATTTGAAATTTCTTGTAATGTTTTAAAATTACCATTTTCGTCAAAGAGATCTTTCGTATGCAAAATATTACTTGCAATCCAATTTGTGAAGCATATCGTTTTACTTTTAAATTGATACAAAATGTTATTCCAAAGTGGTTGTCGTGCCAATTTGACATTAGATAAATTCGATACTGGTATTTCCTTTTTGCTTTCATTAAAATAACAGAATATTTCTTTATAAAAAGTAGGCAATTTAGATATAAGTGAGAACTTTTCGATTTTTTTTTCAGACAATGTTAATAAAATAATAAATAATTAATATCTATATTCACTTCGCTAAGGTATCCCTTTATGACTTTATTTAATATGCAAGATTCATCACTTAGTCTTGTTACCCAAGATGCCTTTAGGGCCTTTAATTTCAGTTCGATATCAACTAATCCTATTCCACCATCTTCTTGTTTGCCGTTAACAGTGTCTCGCTTAATTCTATCTCGTTTGTTCCATATAAAATTGAATACGCTACTTTTTAATTTTTTTTATCAACTTGTTGTCTGGAATGGGTAAAATTGAGCCAACATATATTAACTTTGATATAGCTAAAGAGTTTACTACACAAGACTTTCCAAAAATTGTTAATTTTCTCTTTTTCCATGATTCAAACATTTTTTCCATATCCTCATAAATTTTAATCCAATTCAAGTTGTAGCATTGATCTTTATCATGTCCAATAAAAATTCCTAAGCAGCGAACAGCATCATTGGTTACATTGATACCGCACACATTTGAATGCCTATCTTTGAGACTACCTAAAAGTATACATTGTGTTTTACTCAGATTAATTTTTGATCCAGCGTGGTTGCAAAAAGTGAGAACAATTTCAATTGCTGTTTCTAGTGAGGATATATCTTTTAAAGCTAAAGTTATACCATCCGCATGTTGTAGATTTTTTATTTCTGGCGAAGTTGCATTTAGTTTAATACCTTTATATATATATATATATATATATATATATATATATATATATATATATATATATATATATATATATATATATATATATATATATATATATATATATATATATATATATATATATATACAATATAAATGTATTGCGGTTTTGATGGCATAACTGTGTTCTCCAGGATTTTAATTTTTCAATGTAAATTTTTTAATGTATCTCAAATAAGATTGATTGATTGATTGTATATTGTTTAACGTCCCTCTTGAGAATTTTTCACTGATATGGAGACGTCACCTTATGCGGTGAAGGGCTTCAAATTTAGACTTATACTCGGCACTCAGGGCCATTGAGCAGTGAGGGTTCTTTATCGTGCCAGCGCCTACCGTGACACGGGACCTACGTTTTTAAGGTCATATCCGAAAGACCCGTGACTTTCACTTCTGGTGCCGAGCGCTTGGCGAAGTCGCTACCAATTTTTTTGTCTTAGGTTTGACGCGGCGCCGCGAACGAGAATCGAACCCGGGCCTCCCGATCACGAAGCGAACGCTCTACCACTAGGCTACCGTGAACGGTTTATCTCAAATAAGCAAGAATCCAGAGAAGCTGTTTACAGTGAACTGAATAGGAACGGATTGGCCAGTAGAGTTTTTAGTTCCCGGAAATTGGTTTGAAAACCATTTTCATGTATACTTACGCGTAAAAATATACACAGAGACACGTTCGCTAACGTGATGTCACAATGAGGCAACAGTCACGTCACAATAAAGCTACAGCGACGTTAGTAAAAGTACAATGATATAGGGCATCGAGAAATTCAAATTTTGAGTATATTTTTGGTGCTTCAAAACATGTAAATTGTAAATAAAAGGAATGTTTTTAAGTTTAGTGTGAATTATTGGTGTGTGAATCACATAGACTTGTCACGTAGGCATATTTTTCATGAAGCGCTAGCGTGCTTCATGAAATATGCCTTTGTGACAAGTCTATGTGATTTACACACCAATAACTCACACAAAAATTAAAAACATTCCTTAATTGTGGACATCTACGTATTGCATAGACACAGCAAAAACATTTTTTTTTTTGTGTGAAACATGGATATTCCCGTATGACAGTCTATTGTAAAGGTTGAAGTTTCTCAAATGCCATTCAAACTCCGAGGTCATGGTCAAAGTTGTGATATGAAGAAGTAGGTTATTTTGCAAGAAATGGACCTGTGAAATATAAAAGCCGCAACACTGCTAAGTCCAAAAATACTGGCAAGAAATCGTTTGCGAACGAACACATAAACATAAAAAACGGGTAGATTTTTTTAGACTTTACTTTACCGGTCCCCAGATCAGCAAGATCCTCGCGCTCATTGGACTATGATGTAATACTTAGGTCACTCATCTAAAATGGATTAAATTTGCACACTATTCGACTGATTAGGGTTAGTTTAGCACCCACCTGAGGTTAGGGTTAGTCCTTGCACTAGTATTCGACTGATTAGGGTTAGTCTCGTATCTATCCGAGAGATTAGGGTTAGTCTTCGCACATTTTTCGACTGATAAGGGTTAGTTTAGCATCTGCCCGGGAGATTTCGTCTAAACGTCTTAGTCCCTGCATACCATCCGATGTATAAGAAAGTAACTCCTTCTTTTCATAAGTTAAGAAATTCAGGTGTTTCTGGATTTTTCCAAGATCATTTATTTCACCTTTAAAGACATTTCGTTCGTTTGTTTACATGGAAGAATGGCTAAGTCCGAAAGAAATTACACCAAGCATGCACCGCGCGCACTTCGTTTAGAATTGTACTTTGCGATTTTTTCCATGAATAAACAATATTTTTTAATTTTTGTCAGAGAACGAGGTTAAAAGCTACGTTTAAAAACGAAGATTTTGAAAGATTTTGAAGATTTTGGGGTTAAAAGGCCAAAAAACCTCGTAATTTTTTTTTTCGATCGCTCACGCGATCTCATATACAGAGAGGTCGCCTTCGGCAACACTACATTTTAGCGCGTTTTTCCGGGGACCGCTAAGTAAAGTCGTTCCTAAAAAACTAATACGGACGGACAAGACAAGAACTATATATACCCCTGAACCTGTATTCGCCAATCAAAAATCCCATTGAGTAAAACGGGGATCAAATTTCCGCAATACGCTTGACGTCTGCTAGTCGCCATCAATTAAGGTGTGCATGACTGAGCCTTGATGAGGGTCTTTTCAATTTATAAGAATATAAGGGTCTAAAATGCTTTCATTAGTATAGAGGTTATCTACCGGTAGTTAAATAAAAAACTATTAAAATTCAGTAGGGAAAAGTAGACTGGGGGGATTGATTTACAGTACCAACAAATATAACAACTACGTGTTATTCTTGCAAAACCTACAAGCAAGTTTCTTAGAAAGTCAGATGATTTTTTTTCTCGATAGAATTTCGTGTCTGAATTATGACATTGTTAAGGGGAAATGTTATAGTCTTCCTTGTTCAGAAAATGTTAATCAGATGAATATTTCAGGAATGTTTCATTTAGTGTGAAGTCATTGCTCCCGAAAAGTGTCGAGAGATATTTTTTGCGAGTCCTATAAAATTTCCATTGCCATCATCAACTGATTGTTTTTTTTTAAAGTCATGCATTGGATAAGCTCAATATTTGTTATTGTCTGGATACAGATATCTGTCATACAAAAAACAAAAAGTCAGTTGTTGTATGATGCACATAAAGAATACTACGACTTACAAAAGAGAGTCATGAAAATGGAAGAAGAAATATTTCTATTACAAAAGCGAATTATGAAAATGGGAGAAGAAATGTGTCAAGTAAATCAGAGTAAGTAAACTAACTGTATACAATTGATCTAAATATTTGTAATCAATCTGAATTTCAGACTGAAAATAAAAAAGACAGTAATTGAATTGTTAGGCCATCTTTAAATTAATGTTTGTTTGCCCTCCATCGTTTCAGGATAAAATTATTGGGTGTGTAGGTAGGTGCGAAAAATTTTTTTCAATAAAATTTCAACATATTCATTGACAGGAAAAAAGGAATAGAGAGAAGAAAACTCGTGATCTAAGAGTGTACAAAAAGATTTGAGTCCAACATTTTTTAGTCAAACGGTTGGGAAAGAACAACCAAACATTTTTTTTAAGATGGCCTCAAGTTAAAAAAAAATATAAGCTATGAAATATTTATCATTTTTTAGTGAATGGGAAAATGGTGGCCTTTTCAGCAACTGCAGACAGGACTGTTCGTCAAACAATCACAACAGGAGGGGAAATAATTATCTTTAAGTCGGTATTAAATAACGTAGGAGGAGGATATGATTCTGAAACAGGAATATTCACGGCACCAATGGCTGGAAATTATGCTTTTTACTTCTCTGTCGAAACACCATCGTATAAATACCTGCGTGTTTTTTTATATCTTAATTATATACCTGTAGCTGAAGCACTCGCGGGAAATCCCGCAGGGAGGTATGACGCCGGAGGCAATATGGTGATTCTCGCTTTGGAGAAAAATGATCGAGTATGCATTAAATCACATTGGGACACTACTGGCCAATCCGTTCCTATTCAGTTCACTATAAACAGCTTCTCGGGATTCTTACTTTTTTGAGATAGATTTAAAAATTTACAGTGAAAAATTAAAATCCTGGAGAACACAATTATGCCATCAATACATTTTTTCTATACCGCAATACATGTATATTGTGAAGATGATTCTTGAATCACCCTGATTAAACCAGAATATGACATATCCATGTGACTAAGGAATAATCTTGATAGCACGATCAATAAAAAAAGAAAACCAGAAGTCTCTGTCCAGACTGTAGCTCCACTGGTTTGTACTTATATTAAAGGAAGTGAATAGTAGCATTAAGAACTTAAAGGTACTTGGACACAGATTTGAAGTCAATATTTTCTCTATAATATTACGACTCACATATTTTAATAGAATTTCACACAAAAATTAATCAAAAGTCTTATTTCATTCAGAAGTTATTAAAACTTCAAATTTTTTGCGTGTTTGATTGACACATCCTTGCACTTTCACAAATTTTAACCTTATTCTTAATCCTTAGAAAAAGTTGCAATCTTGTTGTGTATTAATGAGAAATATAAAAAAAATTTATCCAGAAAAATAATTTTATTCAGAGTAGAAATGTTAGAAAGCAAAACTCCTTCAAAAGTATCGACAATCCGAACTAAGAGTTGCGTACAGAGTTTAGCAAATCGAGCATTCTCGTGTTATGTACACAGTTTTTGGTAAACAGGGCACGAGTTCTGTTATACATGTAATTGATGTTTACAATTCACCGTGAGCGTTCAATCGTCACAGTCTGCTTACCACAACTGCACGGACTGACAATATATTGTGTGTTTGTTTTGCTTTCGAATATATCTACTCTGAATTTTCTGGATTATAGTATAAATATTTTTCATTTATACACAACGAGATTGCCACTTTTCCTAAGGATTCAGAAAAGGATTAATTTTTGAAAGAGCAAGGATGTGTCAATCAAATCCGCCAAAAAATTTAAAATTCTAATATCTTTTATATGAAATAAGATTTTTAATTAATTTTTGTGTACAATGCTATTAAAATATATAAGTCCTAATATTATAGAGAAAATAATAACTTCAATTTGTATCTAAGTACCTTTAAAATTTTGCATTTCCTTGAAGTCTCCGATAATCATGGTATAATATGTTATAATACATGTATTTTAATTATGTGTTTTGTACATACAATCATATATATTAACACACAATTTTAAATTAAAACATAGTACGGAACACATGAATAAGAAGAGGTATTGTCACAAGGAGTACACCTTTGAAATATAAAAGTCCTACAGTTAATTCTTTCCAAAACCTTATGGCCAAGGCTCAAGATTTTTTTAAGTGGATCATGATCAAAAGGTCAAAATATTCATACTCATCAATAGGTCTTTTCACAAAGAAAGAACTTTTAAAAATTTAAAACACTAGAATCAACTGTTAAAAAAAATGTTGTGTTAGTAAAATAATATTGCCATCGCATGACAGTTGATGGCGAGGGTTGAAGTATCTCAATTCAAAGTTAAACTCGCAGGTCAAGGTCAAAATGGTTGATATTAAAACTTTCAAAGAAAGATATTGTCATTATTGTCACAAGAAATGAACATGTAAAATATTTTAAAATGTTCAACTGTTATAATTTTTCAAAGTTTAAACTCTAACTTTAGAGTCACCTTTAAGTGAGTGGGGCTAGGCTTTTATACTTCACAGGTGTATTCCTTATAACAAGTCCTTTCTCGGGATACCACCAAATTTGCCTTTTTGGCCTTGACCTTGTAGTTTGACCCAATTATGAAAATTACGAAACTTTAACCAAGGCTATGAATTCTTCATTCTTTCAAAACCTATAAATGGGTGGAAATAGTTTTTACTTTTTGTCCTTAAACTAAGAGTTTGACTTACTTTTCAAACAAAACCTTTGCCATAGCATTTGGACAGTAACTAGTGGAGCTTTTATATCTTAAATATTTATTCCTTAGGTTGTTAAGACCTACCCTTTGGAGTTTGCCTTGCTTTACTTGCTTTACATGCATTTGGTAAACTTCAACTTTTGCAAAAACTACCATACGCAGAGAATCAGTTTTTCGAAAACACAAGTTGTTTTCCAACAGAAATTTTTGTTTGGGAATCTAACTACAATTTCAGAATTAAATATTTTCGATTGTATGTGACTGTTGTATATTGATTCAAGAGACTGACAATAAAAGTTTGTATTTCGAATAGGAGTAGAATTTGGAAAAACAGCTACTATACACATAACTTTTTCCTTCTGCACACAAAATGTGCACTTTATCTATCTCTTTTTATAATATGCTTCCTAAAACTTATATTACCGGGGGATTGCGTAATACTGTTAAAAAGTCTCTAGTCATTCTATTTTGTTCCTCCTTCCCCACTTTCACTGAAATTGCATAATATTGCTAAATAGATTCTATTCATTGTTATTTTATTTCAGCCCAAAGGACCAGGCTGCTCTATACATATAAGTTCAAGGTTTTAATGTATGGGGATTGAGGTGGGTGAAGTTAGTCAGAAATAATGGTTTTCTAAATATTTAAACGAGTGTTGATCAGAATTTTCTTTCCTTTTATAAATTACAAGATATATAATATATTTACTTACATAAAGTGAATCATTAAATACATATATATATTTAATATGAAACGTTGTTTAAAGTTGATGTCACACAGGTGAAAAAAATAATTATAAAAGAAACTTGCAAAGCCGATGGAATTCTCACAACGCTGCCCTATACTACACGGTCATTGAGAATGGAAGTGAGATACAGTTATTTGGACATTAGTTTTTTAGAGGATCGTTACCAATACATGTTGCGGTGAAATTCACAGCAAGAAAACAGTTCCTCAAAGAGTTCACACTATTAAAAAAGAATTCTTTTATTAAATGTTTTCCATGTGGAGACTAGGTAGTCCTCTAGATTCTCCTGCTGAAATTGCCGTCTCAAACACCGGTCTATCTTCTTCCATACATGTAAGTTAGGGTTGAGATTAGGATGAAAAAGGGGGCTTACAGAAAGTGCTTGTGCATTGCTGACAATAGTTACACAATGTCTCATTACATGTATTCCCCACTCCTCCAGTTTGACATCGAGGAGAAGGCACTTCCGCTTCCAGTTCCATTGATATTTTCAGTTAAACTTTAGGATGATTTTGTTATGTTTGTTGAAAATCTAGCGATTTCTAATGATTAAAACGAATCAAGGTATACTTTGTAGGTTTTTCGGGCGGTAATGAAAAGGTTTTGAGTAAAATAAAGTCACATAGTGAAAGGAAAAAGAAATTTTTTCATTACATTTGTACGACTAGCATGGGGCCATTTCAACTTCACTTTCACATTGTTATGTGGGCATACATCGCATTTTAATAAAAAAAAATTCTGTTTTTCTTTATCAATTAAGCATGGAGAATACGTGGAAGTAAAAAATATGAGGAATACACCCGAAAAACACATGGAAATTGAATTTATTTCTTTTTAACAAAAACAGTCACAGTCGAGTAATTACAATTGTTTTGGTCTTGACAGGTAAGCATTGCAAATTAAAAGCAAAATTGTAAGCAACTAGTACATTGATTTAAGGTTTTGAAAAGACAAAAGTGGGGACTTAGAAATTTTGACAAGTATAGTTATATGGGTTGTTCGAGAGTTGGTGACGCAAATTAACTGTAGAGTGTACACTAAATTGAGAGAATAATCTTGTTTAGTATCATCAGGAATTGGATCTAGTTTACGTTCATTCTGGTGAAGTCAATCAGTTTGTAAATATCATTAGGGCGGAATGATTTCAATCAGTGCATCCGGAACTTATCTTTGCTTTTTCTCTAAGCGTCTGTCCATCTTGGGTTATGGTCAATCACCACTACTGTCAAGTCCTGCCATTTGTGACCCTTAAGGTTGAAATGTTCCCCAACAGTTTTGGGGTCCTAATGGTCGAACGGTGGTTATTGACTCTCCTGCGGAGATCTCCTGTTTCACCAATATACTGTTTGGAGCAAACTTTGCAACTGATGAGATAAATGCAGTTGTCAGTATGACAGGACAAACTCCCTAGTATTTTGTAGTTGCGGCCTGTAACAGAGCTGTTAAAATTGTCTGCGTCAGTGCTGTGCTTACAGAAAAGACATCTTCTGTCAGAGCAAGTTTTGAAGCCCCTGTTAGGTAATGGGTTGTCCAGTATGGCTCTTACTACCATATTCTTTAGGTTCCTTGGGTGTCTGTATGCAGCCAATGGGGGTTCCTTAAAGATTTTTGCCATTCCTTTGTTTGAATGGAGAATTGGTAGGTTCTTTTGAAGGATACCACTAAGGTTCTTTAGGACGGGATGGTATGTTGTTACCAGAGGGACCCTGTCGCTATTGTCTTTCTCCTTGTAGCGTAATAGGTTTTGCCTGTCATGTTCCGCCATCTCATCAAAACCTGTTTGTACGGTTCGGGCATTGTAGCCTCTGTTGCATAAGTGGGACTTAAGAAGACCACTTTGCTCCTGATATAAGGCAGGGGACGAACAGATGCGTCGAATTCTGGTGGCTAGACTCTTAGGCACTCCCTTAAAAGTGTGTGGGGAATGACAGCTAGTGGGCATAAGATATAGGAGGGAGTCTGTGGGTTTGGTGGGGAGACGAACGTTTCTAGACGAAACTGTACTCTGACACTACTAAAGAATTCTCTACCGCCATTACCAAAATCTTGACGATATGTTTGAGAAAAATGAGATTGGGATCAACGTCTATGAGACCACCACTGACTACATTAACAAGACGACCTCTACTGGCCTCCCAGATCATACCCTCCTCGTGACTATGGACGTCACATCTTTGTACACCATTATTGCGCACGATGCTTTGTACACCATTATTGCGCACGATGAGGGTATCAAAGCCTGTAGAGAAGTCTGGGAGAGTAGATCCATACAAATTCCTACTACGGAGGCCCTTTCCAAGCTCCTTCAACATGATCTCAAGTTCACAAGTTCAACATCTTCATGTTTAATGGAGAACATTACCTGCAGGTTAATGGCACTGCTATAGGTACAAAAATGGCACCGTCTTATGCCAATGTCTTCATGGGCAGACTGGAACGCAACTTGTTACTTCAAGCACCATTTAGGCCCCATAGCTGGTTGCGTTTGATTGACGATATAGAGATGAAGTGGTTGGAATGTCGCGAAAGCCTCGAGGCATTCATTACGTTTGCCAACACCTTTCATCAGTCGATCAAATTTACAGTAGACGTATCTAATTTGAAAAATGTATTCCTAGATACTACATCTACCCTGAAATCGAATTCAGTCCTTTACTCGGCACTCAGAGCCATCGAGCAGGGAGGGATATTTTTCGTGCCAGCACCTACTGCGACCTGGGACCTCAGTTATACGGTCTCATCTGAAGGAACAGTCTCAGCTTCCCACAGTGGGATTCGAACATGCAGAGTAACTCCTTATTTCTCGACTCTAGACCAGTTGATCAAACTTCTGCGCCACCCAGTCGCGATCATGGTATCATGATAACGTAATTAAGGTATGTGTTTCATACGATCATATTATCATACATGTACAATTATAATACAACATTTAGTACAAAACATAAATAGGCGGGAACTGTGCGTGAGGAGATTTATTCGTGTAGTTATTATATCTCTGAAACTGTTTAAACACCAGAAAAAAAAAATATTAATTTAAAAGCACAAGAGAATCAAGATTGTGAAACACTGATGCCCGTGTATGGCACTTAATATGGCCAAGGTGACAGTGGATCAAACTTCAAGGTCTAGATATTTTCATGTATGCCAATTGAGGGCCTTTTCACAATGAAAACACGTGTGATTAATTAAAACTAGTATCAACTGTTAAAATAACAAGATCTGTTTGTGAAATACTAATGTCTTCTTTTGGCAGCTGATGGCTATGGTTGAATTTTCTCAATCCCAATTCAAACTTGCAGGTCAAGGTAAAAAGGGGTCAAAACTGTTGGAATCAAAACTGCAAAAGAAAGATATTGTCATACGATATAAACCTATAAAATATTAAATTTTCAAATGTTATGATTTTTGAACTTTTTTTTTTGCTAAAAAATGCAGAATTGAATGTATCTAATGATCATTGGTGGATTTAGATTGCATGTTTATCATTTGTTTGTATTAGTTATTTCATTTTGGCACAACATGGTTTCCACACGTCTTTATCCATAGTCGCTAATAGCTGTAGAAGTTCACCTAACTAAACATGTCCAATAAGGTCAGGAAATATTTTATGCAATTCTCTATAAGTTTCTGATTGACATTATACAGACTGAATCAATACACAAACGATCTTGAATCTTTATTTATTAGTTAATTTTATAGAAATGAACAAAAACCCGAGACTGTTGACATCCTTGATTCATCAACTTGTTTGTCGAAACCTTGACTTGTTTCATTCGTTTTAAGAATTTTTGGACCGTATAGTATGCCCTTGCGTATAGAATCAACCGGTTGATCCGTATGATCCGTTTACTGTATGCATTTGACGATAGAAAAGTTAAAGATATGTATGCCGTGTTAAACAGTATTTTTGCACGGCTGAAACCAAACAAAAAAATCTGAAGTATTATAAGCTATCAAAAATGTAACATTCTTGCAAAATTGACAAAATATTATTCGGTATTAACAAGGTACTAGTATTGGTTGTGGAAAGAACACGATATTCTAATGCATATTTATGAAGGATTGACGTTTTCTGCTGGATCTGAGCCTGTGCGCGGGAAAAGCATTGCGAGAATCATCAGGTCAAGGAAAATATTTTTTGTGACGTTGGAATAAATTTACATGTTCAGTGAGGAACCAGCATGACTGACAAATCGACCAATCAGCTCAATGAGTTGCATTTAATGCATTTATGGGTTACTACATAGAATACTACTTGTGTTTTTCGAAAAGGCTATTTTTTAAAATCGCTCTTGGAAAGACGTGATGCATTTATCCCAGCATTTTACACGCTTAAATCATTATCTACATTATTATCTACTAATCCCATGCTCCCATTTGCATACAAATGATTAACAATGATAAAATTAGAGTTATCCCCACTCCATTGTACAAGTCCGTTTGTTTACAGTTTTCCCGTGCTGTACTGTCAGTGAAAAGACAACTCCACGTGACTATTCCTCGGTACAAAAAGCAACCAACTCTGAGGTGTGCTCACGTATTGACAATGTTTACAACGTGTACAACATCGAAACATACAATATGCTACTTAAAACATGTTCTACGATCAATACACATGAGAATTATTATAGAGTTAATTTAAAAAAAACGTGCAACTTAAGTCTTTTTTTTATAATAATGCATAAACTTTAAATTTCTAGTAACAAATGACTTAGCAACGAGTTTAAAAACTGGAGTCTTATCAACTTCTAGACTTTGTGAGCGGTATTCTAAAGTACTTTTATAACAAGAAAAACTGAATTTGTTTGTTAATGTGAGCGTGGGAATTCTCAGTTAGTACCTATTCTTCCTATTTTTCTCAAACACGTTTATCAAACTTATATATAAGTAAATTTATTGCAGTTTATTGAAAAAGTGTATAAAATTGAAAAGTCGTAAATCATTAAGCTGTTGATTTTGATAAAATCTTGTTATATTATTTCATATTGTCCAAAAGTTTTTTGGGGGTTTTAAGTATTCATATCAAATTTACACCAATTCTTAAATATTTTGTTGCACACTGCTGTTAATATCTTATTGGGTAGTAAAGAAGGGGACTTGGTAGAACATTAACTGGAACCTGCTATGTATCTTTGTAAGGATTTTTATGCAGTTTCTGAATCCAATAAAGATATGTTAGTTCAAATTCGTTTTGGTCTTTTGGGATATAAGTATATTTACAACGGACATGGTTTTGAAGAGTTTCTCCCTTAGAAAGGGAACTATGAGTATAAGTTGGATTAACACTTGTAGAAGAGTTAAATCCAATTTCTTCTACAATACAATTTATAATGAACCTTACAACAGAAGACAATGCTGTTACTTGCTTTGTCAGCAGGGGTCACTAAGTACTGATCTTGTAATCTAACTAATTCTTTTTTCACTTCCGGATTATTGAATACAGAAGGATAGATGGTTTTCATGTTGCCCTCAATCTGTAATACGCAATTTTAACATGTATCTGATACATTTAACGACGTTCGATCCTGATATTTAAAGTCTTAACATTTTTTTAGCCAAGTATATTTTTAGTTTCTACATACATAGCTTAATTAAAATTCAAATCAAAAAATGAGGGTCAATACGCTTCTTTTGGCGCTACAGTACATTTAATATGACCTTCTTGCAATGAAAGAAGAAGGTATGGTTTTAGCTATATTACGCCCTAAAAATGTAATGACATCAAAAAGTTTTGAAACTGGCTTAAATATTAGTTAAATAAATGACTCTGATAAATCAGGAAAGAATATGGCATGAAGGTTTACCATTCTGAAATTATGACGTCATTAATGTGGAGCATTTCTCTATTTTCAACAGAAAAGGCCTCAAAATGGCACATTTCAAGGGTGATTTTCCTTTAGAAAAAAGTGTCCACAGCTGTCGCCCACGTTAATTTTTTGATATTTTGTGCAAAACTCAATAACAAATCACATATCTCAAGATCTTTGTGGGCGATGCCTGTGGACAATGTTATCTGAAAGAAAATTCCATTGAAAATTGGTGTCTTCTGCAACTTTTTAAGAAATTACGGGAAAATGCACATGTTTATGACGTCATAATTAGCATTTAAAAACATGTGTGAGAAAAATGACTTGTATGATTTTTCTGCATTGAATTTCAATTATTTAAAAAGCAGGAGTTTTCAACTTTCATTTTTTAGAAAATCATAGGGCAAAATTAGTATGATAACCATACCTTCTTTTTTGTGTCTTAATAAAAAATTAAATTTTTGACGTATTCCCTCCAATGTTTTTATCCAATTAAAGCATGAAACAAAATGAACTCAAAGTTTGTTTTAAAAAAAAACTTTAAAAATTATGACTGAGAAAAAGTATCAAATTACTTCGCATAATCAATTATTTGACCTTTCTGCACTAACAAAACTTGATTTTTCTGGCATTGAAAATTTAATAAGCAAAAAAATTATTTTTAAGTCTTAAACTTTTTCTGATTTTAAGCAAATAGGTCCAATTTATCTTGAATATTTAGAAAAGAACATCAAAAGTGGGGGTATATGATGTAAATTTTCAGATATTACTAAAAAAGTCTCAATTTTACGTTAAAATTGGCTCAATTTCTTTCCGGATTTTCAGAATATATTGACTAAATTTGTCACACTTTGTTGATAGAATTCATAGGTAATAATTTAGTAGATATTTCAGAACCAGCATAACACATTTCACTGCAAAAAACAGCTTTGTGTGCAACCAGGATGGAAAAATAGGAATCCAAAATTGACAGTATTGTAATAGTTCAAAATGGAAAAAACTGATCATTTTCTTCTAAAAAACAATCCGCCACAAAATAAAGTCCCTACCTTATTTCCACTTGAATGGAATTTAATCGCGGTTTTTTCATTGGATATAGTTTAATTTGCACTGTAGAATTCAGATTTAATGTTAGAACTTAAAAATGATGCAGAATGGACAAGATAGGGTTAGACCAGTATTTGGCCCTCGATTTTGGGTGTCTTTCAGAATGATCCAACAGTTTATCCATGAAAACTTGTTTTCATCCCTGCCACAAAATGAGTGTTGGTTTCAAGATTTAGAATATGCAGGGGTAACAGTGAGGTCAGCAAATAGGTCAATTTTCGAAATTTCTCATTTTTATGCAAATGTCATTAATTTTACGGAACATTTTCTTTCGGAAAACATAGAGCACACGCTTGCCTATCTACCAAATTTATATATTTTATACACTGATATCAGATGCAGTACATGTGTAAAAATCTCAGATAGGCAAGCTTGTGCTCTATGTTTTCCGAAGAGAAATGTATCCCAAATATGATGAAATTCCACCAGAATTGAGGAAATTAGGGAAAATGTCTGTACTCTCTAGTGGCTTCCATGTAAGTTTTATATCAAAATTAGTGCTTGTCTTAAAGTAAGCATCATTTTAACTTCGTAACTACAAACTTTCACAATATTACCCGTGTTCTGATTTTTATATCAAATAAGGGGCGAGATTCGGCTGTTACCCCATCTTGTCCTTTATAAATAATGGACCTCACCAAAATGCTTTTAAAATCTCAGGATCGAACGTCCTTAATCCATTCTGACAAAGTATCGTAGTCTTCATTTTCATATCTGGTCCATCGCCTGGCCAAATCTTCAATAGAATCCATAATCCATAATATTCATGAAATTCCGACGCCAGTTGAAGGATCGGGGTATTCTTTATTTTTGAGCTTTAAAAATACGTGATCTGGGTCCCTCATTACGTGCATTAACGATATTTACGTCACCTGTAATAAGATGCCAGGACTAAAGTTATAGGATTGTAACGGGAATCCTGGCAATAATAACATGAATAAGTCGAAGAACTTTCTGGTTTCATCATAATTTAT
>NW_026922863.1:0-20499 GCF_032062105.1 Saccostrea cuccullata | reverse complement strand
TTAATTTCTCTCTAACTTGACATGCACATTTCTGCTATCAAAATTCTCCTTGACCAGTGCTTGATAATCATGCCCATGGGACAAACTGAATTCCTCTCAAAATATTAACATTCGTTACAGATTGCTGTAAAGTATATGATGAAAAAATAAGTTTTTACTTAATTTAACATTTTTTAATAAGGATACTACTATATTTTTACATTTTTTAGGATTATGAAGTTTAAAATTTAAAAGACTTAGTATTTTAAATATAATCACTATAAGTAAAGGTCACAGTGACCTTGAAATAGGCCGCAACACACCTTCTACCATAGATGTATACTTTTGCCAAGTTTGAAAGCTCTAGGTCTAACAGTTTTCTAGTTATGAGCCCGACAGGATTTTTCCATATTTGGCTATAGCATCTTTATTAAAGGTCAGAGCGACCTACTTTTTGTGCGCGACACACCGTCTACCCAAGAACTATCAGTTGACAAAGTTTGATAATCCTAGGCCTAATAGTATTAAAGTTATGAGCCGGACACGAATGGACAGACGGACATGAAGCCTATAACATAATACGTCCCGTCTTAAGACGGGCGTATAAAAAAAAAGACACCATGCTTTCATGCCATCAAAACATAATCCATTCTTTTTTTTCATAATTAATTTATCATCACTCAAAAGAAACCAATTGAACAGTTACCATGACTTTGTTGAGGGTGTAGCGATGAGATTTGATGTCGTCCAGAAGGATTTCAAAGGGAGTTAACTCATACTCTGTTGGCGTTGTGATGTGCTCCACTGCCTTTAACCTGACCCCTCGTCTTAGTTCCTTCATAATCTGCACCCATAATCGAGCCTGAAAAAAGGGAGATCATGCTACATTGGTGTTAACCAAACAAACAAAAAAATTAAGTTTAACTTTTTATAGCTAGTGTATCTTACCAAAAAGCATTGCTCTTCAACAGAAACCAAACAAACTTTTTCAAAAGTGTTTGGGCAATCTCCCATCTCACCCATACTGCCCAAAATACTGGTGTATTACAAATGCTGTACCAATTATGTGATAATCATTTCATTAATTCATACATTTCATGATATAATTTTCTGTGATTTTTTTTTGCCTGTTTAATAGCCCTGATATTTACTGTATATTTGTAGGTAATGGATTTCTCAGTTTGGTGGTCGGAGATCAATATCCTTATTAGCCTGACTTTCCAGCCCTAACCCTGGTATATCATTCTGTATAATTACAGCTTCATGAACCAAACACTCAGACCAAAACCCAAACCACTGACAAAGCAGAAATCCACCTGATCAATAGAAACTCTCAAATGTTTCACTCAGTTGGCATCTTCACAAACCTCACCAAAGATAGGCATTAAAAATTCTGTGGGCTTCCAAAGTTGCTATATCTTCATCATATGATGCTTTAGTAATGAGTGTCATTTATTATTAACCTGATCTCATGTTATTTAAGACCATTCTTATTTATCTGTCCAAAATCATATAAATAATAGAAATTCCAAAAGTCCATTTTGTCAACACTGCAGGAATCTTTAGTTACATTAGGAATTTTTGGGACACAATTCATTACCAGAAAGAAATGCAATTTCTCAATTTATAATAATAGGAGATAATGCTGTGATACACATCTTTCTTATCACCAAGAACTATAGACAATGCTGAACCCCTCTCCCCCCAACAACTAGCCTGAAGCAGATGCTGGACCTACCTCTCTCTAATCCCCCCTCCCCCCAGAACTAGACAATGCCATATCTTCATATCTCTCTGAACAATAGACAACACTTGACCTAACCCAGTCAGACCTCTGTAGCTCCTCAAACTTGCCCTATCCCCCTGAACTTAAAGACAACACTGGACCTACCCAATGAAACCTTTGTAGCTCCTCCAGCCTTGCCTACCCCCCCCCCCCCCCCCCCCTGAACTGTTGACAATGCTGGACCGCTGGACCTACACTGTACCCAGTCAGACCTCTGTAGCTCATTAAGCAATGCTTGACGATCCCCTCTAAACTAAAGAGTCAGAACCTCTGTAGCTCAAGCTCTGCTCTACCTCTATGACCTATAGTAAATGCTGGACCTACATCTTTCAATCCTGAACTATAGACAATGCTGTACTACCCCCCTGAACTACAGACAATGCTGGACCTACCCAGTCAGACCTCTGTAGCTCCTCGAGCCTCGCCTGATCCCCCCCCCCTGAACTACAGACTAATTGCTGGACCTACCCAGTCAGACCTCTGTAGCTCCTCGAGCCTGGCCTGGTCCTCGTCCTGTACCACCTTCTCCAGCTGTTTCTTGCCTGAGGAGATTCTGTTGAGGAAGGTAAGTAGTTCTTCTGCCTCGGCCACCAGGGCCTTACACACTGCCTTGTAGTGCTGACCCACATTGAGGTCACTGGAAATGTGCTGGGAACACAACTGAAAGCCATACAAAGAATTAGAATATAATTACATTACAATTACATTGTTTGACTTTATATTTAATACTGTAAAATTTAAATCATAAAGATTAGAGATGGAACTTATTCAAAATTTTTCAAGAATACCATGTCCCACCCTGATTTCATCCATAGTTGGATGTGGGAAGGGGGATTGGGGTCACCTAAGAAGCTGTTTAAATTGCTATGAATAAAATTTATGGATAAAACATTAAATAATTAGATACTCAATACAAATTCAAAATGATTTGGCATACTGCACTGTCTGCATAGTGGTTGGTTTATGTCTAATTGATTATCTCATAGAAATATTCAGGCAAAATATCTTTGTGGAGTTCCTGTCTTACTTTCAAACCCTGAGGAACTGTTTATTTTATTGCATACCAAGATAAACATTCTCTCTGCTTCAAGGGATCAATCCTTCTCTCTTTAAAGTATGTTTACCATTTCCAAATAAGCAATTCGCTCAATTTCATCATAATACAGCTAACATACTGCAGTGTTGCTTGTTGCATGAAAGATATTTTTTTTTCTTGTTTGACGCTTCTTAAGAAAAGTAGATGCATTAATTTGTCAAACAACCTGCAATACATTCTTATATTCTAATACCGGTAATATAAATGCTTGTATTGATTCTATTTTTCCCAATACATTCAGTCTATAGTATAATGATAAAATCACACATTATGATCATAATTTCGCCCTATCCCAGATAAAATAAATTGATGTGTAACAAATCAAATATTGGTGGCTCTTATTATTCTATGGAATCCTGAGGTCACGTTATTGTTAAGGTGGACACAGGAACAGAATGTCCAATGACATCCGGTCAGTTAAGTACAAACAAACAAACTGCTTAGACAGCGGAGATTGGTGACAAAATCCCCCACAGCTAGATTAGTGAAGAACAACAGGATTAAACAAGATCTGGTGGGGGGCCACCCTCCTCTGATAAACTAACACTCTGATAGGACAGGGTATCAATACCTCACATGGCAAACTGTTTTTACATGCATTAGTCAAAAACTTTGTTTATTCCTTGTCAGGGTTTTTCTTGATAATGGAGATTACAGGTGCATTTTATCAATTAAGTATTTTTGTGTCTGTCATATTCCTACCAAAAAGATTTAGGCCATAAATTTCAATTTGAAGTGCCAATCAAACAAGTGGTATACATGTACAATGAACATCAATGTTAAATGATAGCCAGATATCAAAATTACTCCAGCCCAACAGCCATTATCATTAAGTAACACTGGTGCTAAGTCCATTTTGCTTCCAAAAAAGTTACTGTTACATGGGTCATATTTGCTTAAAATTAAATAAATGTTCTAAAAGTCCTGGGTCCATGGCAGTTCTAACTTTTCAGGTCAAGGTCATTCATACATATTTGAGACTGAATCTGTATAATGTGGTGAAACCTGCCATATCAAATCAATACAACAGAACAGGCATCACTGAAATTCTTTTCTTTGAGTGCACAAAGATGACAACTAATGCAGGTGGACATTGTATCCAACTCATATACATCTGCTTACAGATGCAGTTTCACCAAAGAAATTCAAGGCTAATGGTTTTACCACACATATTTTTACATTTTCTTGGTTTCATTTTCACATTTGTTAACAAACTGTATAACAAATATCTTATGACTAACACGTTTTAATATAATTGTATAATCATGATAATGTTGTAAAAATGTAAATCACATTCCATTTCAAATATTTCTATGACTAACTGCTACTCATTCATAAGTGTTTATATTTGAACAGTTGGAAATTTAATTTCAGACTCGTGTTTGTTGTTTTTTAATATGTTGTCCTAAAGAAAATCTTTGCGTGACTTTGTACCATTAAAAGCAATACACATATCTTGGTCTGGATATTAGAAACACTCAGTAACAATCAAAAGGGTGAAACTAACCTTGAAAAATTGTTTTCAGATTACAATTTTTTAAAAAACCCTTTGATCACTAGTTGCAATTAAAATTTAAAAGGCACAGCACTGCTCATATGTCATGTGTAATTTGTAGTTCATACACAATTACATTTAGTCAATTTAGCAAAACTACCTTTAATATACCTCATATATTTTAATACACACTTTTTCAACAAAATTTAATAATTCAATGGATATGTATTTTTAAATAACTTTGTACAATAAATATCAAGCATAATTTTACAATTAGCACTCAGGTGCTAGAAGTAATTAAGGTCAGCATGTACTGCTTCTATGAATTATTTTATTTTTACATGTAATATAAATATATCTGAGTCACCTAGGACAAAATTGCAATGTGATGCTTCAGTTGTGAACCATTTTTTTATGTGTACTGTGAAGTCAATGTCATTTTAAGGTTGTCTTACAAATAAGGATATAACCTAAGAAGCTGAGATGCAATCTCTGTAGACAAATCTTCCTTATTTGGTTATTATGCAGTGGTAATGTCACCAAGACCCGAACACCTCAGTTCGAAGAATTGAAAAATAAGGCTAATCAAAGCTCATATTTCTATGCAATTTCCCCTCCACTCCATACAATTTGAAATGATTCAGCTTTTCTAAGTGGAGCTATCTACCTGAGTTTAACATGTTGATTGATGGGAGACAATTATTGTCTCTAAATGTAGATGTTCTTTTATATAAATGGCAGAGGACCGTCTTGTCAAAGTGTGGAATCTCCTAAAGGAAACATAAACTGTCCCAACCATCTGTTGCGGACTGGTTTAATTCATCCCTATTTATCACAATGATGGAAAACGCCTTACTAATTTCATCTCTCTATAGGTACATATACAGAGAACAAATTAAAACTTTTGTATAGAAATATTTGTGGAATTTGAGTGGGCCTTTACCCCTAAACATTTGTCTCATCTCTCCGTTCATTTCTGTACCATCAACATCAATTACAATAACCTTTCACATTTGTCTACATTGAAATTAACTTACTATTTTGTAGATGATTGATTAAACCTGATATATATCTAAGTATTGACAAGGCTTAAAATCTGTGAAATTTTATCATGGAAAAACTAGGTACACATAAATATTTCATGTCAGAATTTGAAGCCTTCCTAATCACTGAAGGGGTACACCTGAATGTAATGATCAATCGATTCCTAGCTATACCTGACCAGATTTCATTAGTGTTGCCAAATTCTGATAAAATACGGTCTTCTCCATGCCTGGAATTTTAATTCAGTTTATCTACTGTTAATGGAAAAACTCAACACCCCTGTGCTTCAAAATATACACTCTGCCATTAAAATACTTGTGAAGGTTATATTGTTATTTTTCCCTCTTTGGTTGACACTATAAAGAAGTATATTTAGAAGTCCAAACATTTAGTATTCCTTATAGTCAAGTCCACATATTTAAACTATAAATGTACCTGAATGAAACACCTGTCACTTTCAATTTTGTTTGTTCAATCATACATTCATCTCAAATCAATTTCTACACAACATTCACTTCTATATTGAGAAGAATGTTAAAAGAAATTCAGACCAAATATCTCTCAATACTATCATAAAGCTTATGTTCTTCAAACTTTTGATTCAAAACACTTAAACTATAAAAACCCAGACCAAAAAATCAATAGGTAAGCTTTCTTATCAACACTGGGGAAGGGGTGGGGGGATCACCTTCTTATCTTAATTTGGACTCATCTCAGCTTCCTTTTCAGGTATTTACAAACTTTGGACCCATCAATAATAACTAAGGAATAAGAAGTTCAGATTTTATTAAAGGACTGTTTGAGATCTTGTTTGTTCAGGTGTGGGTTGGGTTTGACAACTGTCTCCTATAAAAACTTACAGGTCTTGTAGACTTGACATCAAAAAGGAAGTTTTTATTTGAACTGGTTTAACAGTTGTCTCTACTCATTCCAGGAGATCTGTCTTTTATATCTGTCCTAATTATCTGGTTATTTTGTTAGGTTTTTATCATTTGACTGATCTGTATTGAATTAGATAAAAAATACCGAAATTTCCTTTATCTATGAGGTTCATTTAGATTTTCACCACTCTTTAAGGTTATGAATGAATTTGAATTGAAATTCAAACAAAAGCCTCCTGTAAAAATCAACACCAGTCCATATCAGATTTAGCTGATTAGCTTAAACTGGATTAAAAATGTACTTGATTCACATTGTGTCTATGCCCCATTTCTAATACATGTACTGTGGGTGAAACTGATTTGTTTTACACATGCATGTATTTGATATTGTATGATTCTGGTTCAGTCAACTAACACTATAGTTGAGAATTACAGTGAGTCATCCTACCAAGGATACAAGTTAATCCAATTTTACTTTATGGAGTGGACCAGCCATATAAAAATTGTCTTCCTGACCTGCCTGATTAAAAGAATTAAGGCTCATCATGGAAGAATGAACTTCCATAATACACCCATAGACAACAGTACATCTATACTGCTAATAGTAAATTTTGTAATAAGATAAAAGTCTTTCTTATTTACTACAGGAAAATTTTGATGATATGTTGGGAACCCTAAATGCAAGCCACAGTTATGCATAAAAAATACTCCTGTGGAGCTACGTACCACAATAATGTCTGCGAACGTGTACCCCTCCTTGGCGTCTTTCTCGATCCCCTCGTCGCACGCATTCTGTAATTCCTCATCATCTTCCTCATCTGGATTTATCATCACCTCCAGGAGATGTTCCAGGCTGTGACTGAGGTGTCGCTCCTCGGATTCCTGGAGTCCGTAGTCCAGAGCATGGTAGATAACCACTCCAAGGGCCTGGATAGCCTGTAAAAGAGAGCACAGCATGAACCCATAGCCTGTAAAACAAAGCAAAGCATGAACCAATATAACAGGGCAGAGCATGGTAGATAACCACTCCCAATGCCTGGATAGCCTGTAAAAGAGAGCACAGCATGAACCCATAGCCTGTAAAACAAAGCAGGGCATAAACCAATATCACAGGGCAGAGCATGGTAGATAACCACTCCCAGAGCCTGGATAGCCTGTAAAAGAGAGCAGAGCATGAACCCATAGCCTGTAAAACAAAGCAAAGCATAAACCATAGCCTGTAAAACAAAGCAGAGTTTAAACATATTAAGGCTTGTAAAATTTAGCATCACATAAACTAAACTTATGAAACAAAGCATAACAAGAACCTATCAAGTCCTGTAAAACACACACAGCATAGATTGAACCAATAGAGACCAGCCTGTAAAACACAGCACAGCAGGAACCACTCAAGGCCTGTAAAACATAGCATAGAATAGAACATAGCATAGAATTAACCAATCAAGGCCTGTAAAACACAGCATTATAAAGAATCAACCAATCAAGGCCTGTTAAACATAGCATAGAATTAACCAATCAAGGCCTGTAAAACACAGCATAGATTGAACCAATCAAGGCCTGTAAAACACAGCATAGAATGAAATAATCAAGGCCTGTAAAACATAACACAGAATTAACCAATCAAGGTCTGTAAAACATAGCATAGAATCAACCAATCAAAGCCTGTAAAACATAGTATAGAATTAACCAATCAAGGCCTGTAAAACACAGCATAGCATGAACCAATCAAAGCCTGTAAAACACAGCATAGAATTAACCAATCAAAACCTAGAAAACAAGAAGCTAGGAACTGATCAAGACTTTCTAAACACAGCAACCCTTAACAGCCATTTTGTTTCCAAAACAATGCTGAAATACTGACCAAAGTTGTTTTTATTTGCAATAAAATTATAAAAACTTTCCCTGATACCTGTTCAGTTGCTAATTCATTACACACACTTTATAATATTTACCTGGCAATTACTATAAAGTTCTAATCATACAAGAAATATCAAACGGCACATCTATGACCTTAGATCTCTCTCTAAACTAGATTGTAAGCTATACTAAATTATAGTTTAGTCCAGTCACTTATAACTGAACATTCTTATGTTTCTTTAAAGATTTTGGATAAGAAAAACCTGTTGTAATAGGAATGCCAATTCAAAAAAGAATTAATTTTGATCTTTTACCAATATTATTTACCCTCTTCACTTGTTTCAAAATATTCATCAAATATGCAAAGACAAAATTACATTTGATATTCTGGAAATTTACATTTCATTTGATAAAAACCATTCCATTAAAATGACGGACTACCTAAAGTTTTGCCTGGTTTGCCACCATAAGGTAAAACTTATCTATTATGATCAAAAATACACAGTTTAAAGACTACAACAAGGAAAACAGGAATGTGTGAGAGGTCAAGATGTTTGTATTACGTAATTCTGTCACTTGGTGATGTTAAGGGTTTTAAATGGCTCTATTGCTGTGCCCCCTGGTTCCCTTTTCTACAGAATTGTCACCAAACTAACAGAGAACCAACACTTACCTTATTGAAATTATGTAATGTGTTTTTAAGACATATAGCTTACAGATTTTATCACTTAGCATGATTTGGAAATCAAAACTAAACAGAGTTTGGAATAAAAACAACAAATCAAGGATAAGTTAAATAAATATGTTTCCTTAAAGAATGGTTGCATACATAAACATGATCAAACCAGTTGTGGCCATAGTAAATCTTTGGATTTAATAAGGTAATATTAGTTTTTTTATGTATACACACTGGTACAGAGATGTAGTACATCTCTCACTTGACAGCTAATATGCATACAGAGATAAAAACTGATGTAAGCACCAAGTTATAAATTATAAAAAGAATATTCCTGTAGTATATACATGTAGCTAGAATCAGGCTAAGTCATCAGAGTTCTGTAGAGTATATAGCAGGAACTGGGATGTCATTAGGAGATTTAGATAAAATGACATGTATACAAAGGTTTATTTAGATGACAGTTTACACATAAGTGTATATTAAGAAAAGAAAGGCTAATTTTCTCTGCAGCGTTAAATCCACTTAGTAATCTAAAGATGGCCGCTATCTCCAAGTGTAGGGACAATAGAGGCTTAAATTCCGACTGACCAACAATTGAAGAAAATGCAATCCTATTAGCTTTTTAAAAAATATTCTTTTATTCAAACCCTAGGATGTTTCAAAATTGTGAAATGTCTTGGAAAAAGTGAAATTATCTAGCACAAATGAAAAGCAAATAAACCTCCTGACTTTTTGTGTTCCCACAAAACATGTTGGTTTTCTAAATTGAATATCAACATTTTATTCAGGTTACCAGTACTGCCCCAAAGGTAAAAAGATCTGCATCTCGATCCTAATATAAATGTCAATTTCCACAGCTAGTAAATAAATATATAATGTAAATCTTTATACTTCATGAAATTTCGGGTGTGATATTTTAGATCTACATATTTCTTTTATGAGTATTTCTCAGCCACATAAGAAAATTTTCTTGGCTAAGTGTCCCGTGATGGTTATGACAATTTGTATACTGGTACGATATATAACTGCAAAAGAAATTACACTTAATTGGTGTCAAGGTTTTGATCATTATGAATACTACATTTTCCCTCACTTTCAAACTTTTAAATCAAAGTAAATTTTTTATGACACTCAAGATATCATATTTAAAGCAATTGGATATTTAACAATTAATTAAAAACAATAGGACATTATTTGTCAACAAATCACAATATACAGGAATATTTACATAATTAATATCATTCCGCAGGCTGGTAGTTAACTCTTAAATTTCTAGTTTTATCATGTTAATTGAAAACCTTTTTACCATTTCTTGAATTCACTGATTTATTGACAAAGTAAATATAGTAAACATTTACACCACAAGTTGTTTTTCCCATAAACAGAAGTTACCTCCCTTTATTTGTACTTTTTATGATTTTGAACCCTCACAGCATAACCTTTTTATCTGTTCTGTATTACAATCAACTTTTGAATACCAGTAGTTAATGTTTATGACTTATGGGGTGTTTGATACACAGGCAATATAACAGAGACAATGACCACTTTTAATACTTAGGTACCAGTGTCAAGATGAAGTGCTGCACAGCTGGGGAAAATAAACCATTAATGATTGGTCACTGACAAGAGGCTATGTGGGGTGACCACAGACCACAGAATCAGGGACAAAGTAGACCAGTTATAACCTGACCACATCAGTGACAGAAGTCATTAATACAGTAGTAATAACCAGCAGTATATAGGTGACTAACACAATACCATAATGTCACATCTCACATGATAGATATTCTACAGTAATGTAGTTAAGGACAATTACTTAACAGAATTTCAGCTTGTTTGACAGGTTTAAAGTACACTGGGTTGTAAAATACTCATGTCTGTAGGTGATAAGAGGGTAAATGTATACTGTAAGACAATAAACTAGCATTTCTTGACAGTTCAACAAGCTGTGAACAATGTATTGGAGGCAGCTCCTATGCAATTCTCAGAGCTTCCGGGCTGGGCTCGTATTCAGGAGAATTAATGGTGGGGTTGCAGTAGTTTTCTGTTGCCATAGTTTCCCTTACTGTTTGTGTTGGCATGCTATAGTCTTTTGTCTGTGGACAGTTAATCGGTACTAAGATGTCAGTTTTTAAAAGCTAATCCTTGCAGTCAAATCGCTGAACCATATTTTGACATTTGCGGCCTTTTAAGACCACTAAATAAAACCTGTCTCTGTCATGTCTGTGTTAATTATACTGTGTATGACCCCTGGGTCAGTTCCACAAGATTTGTTTACAAGCAAGACTCCCTGTCTTCAGCCACAATAGGCATTCACAGTCAGGCTTCATGTAGATCAAACACGTACAATGACTACAGATTCTTATATGATCAGATGACTATAGAGATTCATAAGGTCTGAGTTACACAAGATTCTGTTTTCATTAAGGGGTACCGTAAGAGTTAATTTGTCCAGAAACATGATCCAAAGGAAAAAAGGTGGTGAGAAAGATCGTAATCACATTTATAGCAGAAAATAAGGTCAGGTCATCCATTGTCAACTTGTGTTCTTGTTCAAATGGGGGTTTTAATTACACCCCTTAAAGCCACATTTGATGTACAGTACCGAAATTCCCACAGTAAAGCAAACATCACATTTATATGGCATTATGAAATGCAAGAATTTAAGCAAAGAAAATTTATAACAGAATATATACTAGTATTTAAATATTTGTCATGATCCTCTGAATAAAAAGAGAAATTTGAGATATATGTAATATTGAGAATTTGAATTCTTGCTTGTATGAATTCCATGCCTTCAAGACAAAGAGATGGACAAATATCTTGTCCAACATATGAAACTATATATATAATATACATACTGTTAAACAGTAAAATTCGGGTTATAACGAAGTCACTGGGACCTTCACTTCGCTATATCCGTAATTCATTATATCCGTATAAGGAATTAGTTAAATTTGTATAGCTGGGGATCCAAGATAACTTCGCTATATCCATAAATTCGCAATATCAGTGTTCGTACTAAATGGGTTTTACTGTACATGGATAATCCAACCTTGTTAACCTGAACTCAATGGGACCAAGGAAAAAAAAACTTTGAGATATGCAAGGATATGAGATATTGTTGTCAAAAATACTTAAAGAATTATAAGCAGTTTTGACTTCCAAATCACTTTGAAATTGTCCATGATATTTGAGACATCAGGGTTCGAGCTATCAAAGTTCAACTGTAATTCAGAGAACCACAAATTTGGAGCCATAGTGAGGGGGACGAATTAGGATTAGTAGCCATGATCCTGTCACCATGTGTACTTTATCAGGCCTGAACAATGTCAACAAATCATCTAGCAATCATCACCATTGAGGAGGAATTTATCTCAGGAAACTCTGATAACTCGGCAATGGTGAGCATGGACAGAATAAAATGTCAACAAGCTTCACTGTCCCACAGAACATAAACCAGTAAATATTAAAACAGGCCCAACTTTTATTTTATAAATTTAATATTGCCATGGAATTATTTGGGTATGATTCAATGTCAACATCTAGATTTTGACAGTAAATAGGATAAACAGGGTAGATCTTCTGGTATTTGGATAAAATGGGAGGAGAATTAGTAGTTTAAGTTAACACTTTTTATTGTATGATAATGAACTAGAAAAGAATGTAACAGTTACTTGGTCATATACATCATTATGGATCTGAGAAAGCAAAATATGTATAATTTTTTTTACTTGTTTAAAATCATCACCATTTGTCCAATTGTATGTCCGTAATGTTGCTTAATATTCAAATAGGTGGTGCACTGTTTTAAATACAGAGACCACTAACTCATTATACTTCACCAAGGGTACTAGCCCATTGTTTATAATACTTACATCACTCTCTGTAACAACTTTAATGTCTTTCCCTGTCACCGAGTTTCTTCTGCGGACTGAAAATTAAAAAAAGAAGATTCTGTAAGTCATTTGTAGGTTGATTTATTGGTCAGGAAGTTTATGAGCAATTAATAAAGCAAATGTTTTAATTTAAATACATTAATACTTATAACAAATATAAATTAACATGTGACTTTTAAAGCATTACACAACTCCACTTAAATTTTAAATACAATCAACATGTTCAAATATTTTTTAAAAGCATTTTTGTATTCAAAATGCACAACTTTTAGTCAAGTTGCATTAATTGCATAATTTGAAAAAGAAAGTTATTAATAATTTTAAAAGTTTTGGACATGTTGCATATTTCATCTGCAAAGTTCTAAGGAAATAGTAGACTTGGTCTGAATATTAACTTTAGGGTTTTTAGGCCTAATAATTCACAGAGGCCATTAAAATGTCAACCAGATAAAATAATCCATTTTTCACTCAAATTATATTCTTTAGTGTCCATTTTCATTACAAAATAGCTTTAAATCATATGCTAATGAGAAAGCTTTAAAAGATATATATTCCAAAGTCCTTGATTATAAATATAAAGTCTTTACCTTATGATGAATTTAATACCATATACATAAAAAAATTTAGAGTTTAACTAGGAAATGAATAAATTTTTTAGTTTGACTCATTTTTTTCTCGAGATGAAGTCATTTAGATCTATATATCAATAGTAAAGCAGATCATGATATTAAACAATTGCTGACTCCTGACAAAATTGATTTTTGGTCTTTAGACTACTATGACCTCACTAAGCTGGTTCAGGAACTGTTTGTCCAATACCAAAACCAGGTCAAAAACTTGTTTAATTTCAAAATAATCAAGATTTGTCACACTATACTCTGTATCATATTTATTGAATAATTAATATAAACTAAACAGAATGTTAATACTTTATAGGTTAACAATTCTATCAACAGACAAATCAATGATGTCACAATCTCCACTGCCTGCATGCCCCCTCCCTCCTGACCTGTCCCATTTTTCAATTCAAAAATAGGGTAATTATAAACTTTCTTTTCGGAGCAATCTCAGAAAAGACCACCTTAAACATTCAGAGAACATCAAATCTCCTGATATTTTAATAAATTTGTAATTTGTAAAGGCTGCAAAAGTTCATTCTTGCATGGCTTATATCTAAGGTATAGATGTGTCATGTCAAATGTTTTTTCAATGCAGTACCTTCATTTGTATTCTTTCATTTCCTGAATTCTTTTAAGAAGTACTGATATCAGATATGACAAGTCAAATACTTGATATAGTATAAGCTATTATGCAAAGGAATTCTTGTATTCTCCATTTAAATTTCCTGTGGCCCAAAGAGAATCCAAAAAGTCAATTGTCAAGATAGATGTGTTGAAATCAATTGGACTTATTCCAAAGAATTCCAATAAAACACATGTGGAGATAAATTTTAGACCAAGTTTTCAATACACATTGACTCTGTGTTTAATCCCCCAGTAAAGTATAAACCCAAACAATTCAGAATGGAATGTAAGAATGTTTAAACTAGAGCCTGAATGAAGGAGGACCCTTAGTTCTCTTTAAGTTTTACATCAATATCAGTGTGTATTGAAAATTGATATCATATCTATATACATGTATTGAAAACTGGTATCTAAAATATTGATTCCAGTACAAAATCAGACTAAGTTTGTAGGTTTATGCCAATAACCTGATAATTCTGCATGTTTTTTGTATAAATGAATTTATAATTACCAACTAGCTATAATGAGTATTCTAAATTCATGGTCACATCTGTCTTTTGTTTTACATGAGACAGAACATAGGTTAACCTGAATTCCATTTCATAAGCTCATGTAAATGTACATGTATACTGAATAATAAAGTTTGTACACTTCTGATTTGGTGCCTTTTTAGTACTGTAAAACTCTTCAACTTGATTTCAATACAATGCTTCACACATTCCAAATGGTGACAGCTATATTTGACCAATCTTAACCTTATACACTTGTCTTATACAGATCTGACCTTGACCTTCACCTCAGTCACATGTGAAGCTTACTTTTACAGGTAGACAGGGTCCTCCTTAAAACCAAAAGGTGTGAACTGTCAGACAGAGATATAGGCCAAAATTAGTGAATTTGACAAGTGTATGACAGTATCTGATTGCCAACCTCATAACAAGCAAAACCATCCAAGAGCAGACTTATCTAGTGCATCCTTTATGACATTTGGAACCGATTTTTAGACAAAACAAAAGTAGGAACCCCCTGTAGATCAGAATTCATATTGTACACACTGACAGACAGTAAAGACATATTATGTCTGGATATGAAGACTACATTTACATATTTCCACTGTGCAATCAGCTTTTATGAAGCAGGATTTGAAGTTAACTGTTCCTTCTTAAAGGACATGGATTAACAGCTAGAGCCTCAGCTGAAGATCACACTTAGCAAATAGGATTACCGGTACTTCTCTCGTAATGGGCCTTGGTCCACCATCAGACTGTGATACTTGTCCACGCTATGATGTATGAGGGAGTGAGTCATGCCCCTCCTCTATCTGTAGTCACCTGGTCACTTAGACGGACTAGAGTCAGGAATTTTCTGCCCCACTTGGCGCTAGGAGCAAGGACCTTTGGAAATCATTTTAGCGATGTTTTGTCAAAATATTCTTAGTGTACAATTACACAAACTTTGTCCTAAAGGGCTTTATGGTTTCTTAGATCTTTTTTCATTCAGCATGTTCAGAGAATGTGTGGTTAAATGATGAATATATAAACATAAACAGACATGCTTTGAAATACATGTAGTACCAAATTCCTTACCTTGTCTTTATTGTGATGAACGGTGAATGACAAATTATAAAAACATACAACTCTCGATCTATTACTTTGATTTTCTCTGGGCCAATTTATGACCAGTGAATGTTCTGTCATCATTATAGTCAAACTATCCAAAAAATTTCATATAATGAAAAATTTAAAAAGAGTTTTGTATATTCCAAATGCGTATCTTACATTTGTAATTGATGTAGTATTTTTTGTCATTTGGGTGACTCAAATTTCTGGTCCCCTTTCCCAATCACTCAGAGGTGGGAGGGGTAGGGGGTTCCTGGGGGTAAAGGGGTTTGACAGTCACCCAAAGGAGGGGTGGGGTTGAGGGGTTATAGGAAGAAGCAGTTTTCATCCAAAGTAATCATGATAGGCAATCAATATTTAGTATTAAAATAATGTAGTCTAGTAGCATTTTCCAGTCTGACATTTATTTGATTGTGTGGCATAATCTGACAGTCAGCTGTCATCAGTGCTACTGCAAGCAGAGAAACACAATCATCAGATATTAGATCTCCCTTTCTATCTATCCCACAACCCTTCTACACAGTACACGGTCCCTCAATAATACTGCCTCCCTTAATCTACCCAGCAACACCTCTCAACAATCTCCCAATACACTGATGTTTAATTCTACTAGATACTAATGTCACAGGCTTTTAACTTATCTTCACCAAATAAAGCCACACGTTTTATGTAAATGTGAATCAATCAATTTTAATCAATGTCTTCAGGACTTGGAGCACCTGTTAGAATTGATTGATTGTTGCCCTGTTCTGCAACATGTAGAGACTGTCAAATATCAATGTCTGACATAAATGAGAGAAGCTCAGAAGCTGCAACAAAAATTTTGTTTTTCTCTCTCCTTTTCAATGCAGAGCATGCTTTATCTGTTACAGTTCAAACCCTGCTAATTATCCTAGTGATGAGATCTGCAGAGAGAGTGATTTACAGCTCTCAGACAGTTAGCTTTGTTGTAACCAGCCACTATATATGATTATGTAAGGGTTGATGAACACCAGTCAGATTTGTCAAATCATCGAACATTTTGATCTGACAGGACAATTGCTGAAAAGGCACTTACTTTTAACACAAGCTAGACCTTAGTGTCCTTGAACATAATGAATGTGATCTTTTTTGTTAAAGTTAAAAAATAATTTTTCAAAACTTTGCCATTTTCAATAAAGTTCTTGCGTCCACCCCTACTTCAAATACAAAGTTCTAAAACATTCCCCGTACAATGTGATTAAATGTTAGGTGACTCCCTCTCATAAATTCACTAGTACAGGTATTTACTCAATCAATTTATCATGTTACAAAAATAGGCATGTCATACAACAGTTATTGATCACTTTTATTCCCAAAAATGTTGAAGTACATCTTTTGTTTTGAAAGACCTGAATGAAATTTTTCTCAAGGTCAGGTTATTTAGAAGTAAATACATATGCTTTATAATTTCTAATAAATGCATGAATGATGCTGTCAAAAGACATTGAATGTTAGAAAGGATTCCAGGAAACATTACTTTTTTGCAAGAATTCTCTTTAGACATACATGAAAGGGATAATGTTAAAAGACCAGGTTCTGCACTACAGCTGGGAAGTGGCATAAAATCCATTATTAGCTTGAAGGTCAACAAGATGTCTCACACATTTGATAGGTAGACCCTGCCACAACAGCAGGTGGGGGGATTGTATGGTGAATCTACCCCCCTACACCAATGGTCTGCATTTTGAAGACCGCATTTATGGGTTCACAACTGGCACGACTTTTGACACACATGGATGGGCAAGACTCAAGACAACATGAAAAGAGAGGGTGCTATATTCAATATATGAAAATACCAGTACATGTAAATCCATAAACAAACTCAATGATGGAGCAAACGCACTATTTTAGTGAAGCAGGGACTAATTAAAATAGCATTTTTTTCTTTTTAATGATTTCTATATGTTTACTGAAATGCAGTTAAAAGGTGATTTATAGTATAATAACAGCAAGATATTGCCTCATGTTAATAGTACCAGCTGTTTTATGGGATGTGTGTAATTATAAATCTAGAAGGCTGATGATAACAGGCTGAATTTACATTCAGACCATAGTGAATATTACCATAAATTAACAAAATACTAGGCCAAACAAAAAAATAACTTTGTTTACTGTTACATGCTGAAATAAAATATTTTAGCTAATTTTTTTTTATTTTATTGAATTTTTTTATACACAAATTCACATGAATTGATTGAATTACAAAACAGTTTTACCATTGTATGGTGCCTTACTTTTGTTTGGGCTTGTAATATGGGTGGTAGACAATATAATCTTTCTTGCCAACTGCCTTACAACTTAGGGGTGTGCAATTAAAAAAAAATCAAGTACTAACCCACAGGCTTGTAACAGCAACAAAGTTACTAGTCCAAAGTTAAAAGTGACCAGTCCAAATATAGGGGCAAACAATTGAAAAAACTAATATTTTAAAAAGTTCATTGTTGGGAACGCCAGTGTCCTAAGCCATTTCTTTTAAAGTTGAAGTTAAAAAATTTTAAGAAATTTTCTTTTCTGAACATATTGCACTAGTCTAGCTTATCTAAAATGAAGCAAAATCATTTTATTTTCATTTCAAACCATTAAATACAATTGATATATATTAAAATTTAATCACATAAAACTTAGCTATCAGTTGATTGTGGGATCGTATATAATTGAAAGAGATATCTGCATGTATTTACTATTAACAGAGGAATGGAGGAAATTCGGATTAGGAAAAAACGATCGTTTTTTAAAGTAAATAAGTCAGGTAGTGCTGCAAAATGGATGAGATTAAAGTGATTTAAGAACAGTCGGAGCATGCTGCCTGGAAAATTTTCATTAGTTGGAAATTAAATAGCAAAACAATGAGTGAAAATACCGTTTGTGTTTCTCGTGTATTTATAATCATAATGCATAATTTTAATTTTATTTTTACTACCCCCAAAAAACGGTAGCACCGGGCGTTGGGCGATGCTAGTTGCACACCCCTGCAACTGTCACGCAATGGTAAGCAAATTGCAACAAACTCGTTGATGTACAGATCTTGAACTCACTGGTTTTGTTTCTGCACTTTCAATTTCGACTTCAAAGATGAATGTAAAAGTTAAACTGACTGGCCAGTAACTTCCGGATTTTTATGACGAAAAAAAAGTTTGGGTCGGCGATTAAAATTAGGGTCGGTCGGGTAACCGTAAACAAACATATTTTTTTGTTACGCCCTACATGAACTTTTATCAGCAAACTTCATTTTAGCTAATCATTTTTGTATTATTCACATAATTGAGATAAGCTTGAAAGGTAATGTTGTGATATTGTCATTTCTGTGGAAGGAGCCAAATATCATTAATAATCCACTGCATTCCCTCCAGCCCACACATAGCATGTCGGAGAATCCAGGATCGCTGCTATGGCGTAGTGGGATGTACCCGTTAGATTATCAATGCCTGACTCGCTCCATAACAAAAGATCTACCTGCATTAATTATTCCTGTCTGCCAAAACACACAAATGCTTAAAGCCTGCTAGAAATGATTCATTCCCAAATTCTAAAGATGACATATTTAACAATACGGAGCGTAGAACTTTAAATTCTTCACCATATAGGTAAATTTTTCTTAAGCTATTTATGCCTTTCAACATGTATTTCTGTTCAATAAGGTACTGAAAGGAATATATACAATAAACAAATGGTAGAGCAACAAAGTGTGAACTTCAAGTCAAATACATGTACTGCTTCAATAAACCCTGGCAACACATTTTCTACTCCCCCCCCAAAAATACATTTATTTAGAATCATTTCAAAATTTCCCTATACACTTAGACTATCACTGTGCAGCCAATACGCCATTTTCTCTACTTTGTATGTTTTAAATGTCCAACCTGAATTACACATGCATTTACCAGTAACGATATTGATCTTAAAAATTGCAAGTCTGTGCACATTCCTGGTCATTTAACGATTGCATTGATAGTCAGGTACCCTATCTGTGAATTTGTGTATAGATAGCTGCTAGGATTTCCCAATGCACCCATTTATATCGGAAATCCTTTAAGAGCTATTTCTTATCAAACTTCAAACACATTTTTTACCGATATTCAAAGGCGAGATAAACAAACACCAGGCATTGTGCAGATGTACCCTCTTTGTTCTGATGGATTAGAAAATGATAAGTAGCTTTGTTTGAGGGTATGTCTTTCCCTCGACCAATAATAGCACATAACCCTAATTACAACAGCCATCGGAATCAATTTAAAATTTACAATAAGGTTATGTTCAGCATTGTTCATTAAGTGACATAGTAGTAAGATTTTCAAAATCCTCTACAATTAAATGATAATGAAAACATTCTTGAAACTTTTATGAATACAGACTAAAAATAGTAAATGCTCTATCTATACACAACGTATAAATAATTAGAATGGAGTTATATTGGTGCTGGCAACATAATATAGAAGGCTAGGAATAACTACTAACAAACAAGTAATCGGTACACATAAATACTGCCACATAATTCATTATAATAAAAGAGGAATAGAAATACGCTGGAAATTACGCTAAAATTCAGTCATTCGTGACATCAACATGATCAAAGGAATTTGATTGCATACCCGACTCAAACTATTCCTTATTGTAAAAATCACTTAGTTTAATCATTTTAAAATCTGGAGTGCAATTATTTGGATATTTTCCAATCAAATCAATTTATTATGAGGTTCTTGTCAAAGGATTGTCGTTTTAATGCTGAAAATGAACTCTACAATGACTTTCTGAATGTTTTTAAAGGATATGCCGGCAATATTCAGGTATTGGCACGTGCACTGTTTGGGATAATAACCCCTAATTATGCCTGGATTTAACGAACATTATTCTTCAACCCTGTAGAAAAATTCGACACCTTTCCAATAATTATGTTGATTG
>NW_026922862.1:0-20556 GCF_032062105.1 Saccostrea cuccullata | reverse complement strand
AGAAAACAAACCTCAGAAAGCAACTTCAGAAAACTACTGAAATTCAAATCGGGCACAGAGTAAAGCGGAAACAAAAACAAAATATCAAATGAGAGATCTTTGCAATACTGGAGTAAAAATCTTCCTTAGAGATTATTTTTTTTCGTAAGTGAAGCAAGTACTTTTGTATTTTATCATCTGGGGATATAAACAAAACCTGATTATATTTTGCTAAATAAACAAAGGAATTTGACGATGGAAAAGTCAAAATCATCACGTTTATCATTTTTTGGGGGGGGGCTTGCTTTTCAATGATTATTTTTTCTGATTAATTTTTCCAAATATGAGACAGATATATTAGGCTGTTGGCACCCATATCAGATATATCGAAATGTTAAATTAAAATAGCAAGGGGATCATTAATGATGTAGATATTTGAACCTTGGTTTTTCCTTTTACTTGAAGATTCATGTTGGGTTTTGCTGGTCTTTAGGGATTCCTAATACTCATTGGTACCTAATCCTTTATCCCACCTCTGATATTTCCAGAGGTCAGTGTTTTGTTTAAAAAATTGTATCTGTTTTTTTTAATCATTCTCTTCGATTATATTGTATATTAGTAATATACTTAACAACTTGAATTGAAAACTTCATTCAACGACTGCTTCTAGCTAATAAAGGGAAATGGGGATAGCGAACAGTATTCAATCTCAATGTCCATAAAACAAACAAAATAAGATCATTGCAAACACGGACCCCAGAAACATCAGAGATGGATCAGGTGCCAAGGAGTAGTAAGCATTCCCTGCTGACCGGTCACACCTGCCGTGTTCTCCTTGTCATGATCAGGAAATAACGGGAAAAAACCGTCATCAATTTTGACTTTAAACGCGACTGCTGAAATCATGAAAACAAAATAACATGAAAAAAAATTATCTGAAGAACTGCATTCTTTTCGTGTCTGAAATACAAATGAGGCCTACTCTCTAACCAAATGGTGGCCCATTTAGCTTTATTCTAAATGCAAGGAGAAATAGAAAATCTGGATTTGTTTGCATTTACAGAGTTATACATTTCAATTATTTCAGTTTTGTCAGTTATACAAATCTTTGAAGTACATGTTAGGTAAAGAAAATCAATATGCTGTGCTTTATAAATGCAAAAAAAAACTGGAAACTATCTTATATATTCGGATTAAGGACGTTCTATACACTGCATACCGATGGCTTTAAACAAGACTGTTGATATTTCATGGAGCCACTTAACCTTCGTTGTCATGTATGGTCACCGATTTTGATGTAACTTCACCTATTCTCACACTACTGGCTTTTAAAACCCCTGTCCGTATGAAAATCCTCTGTCTTTCTCTGCATTATACAACATTTTCACAGTAAGCTACGATATATCTACAGTAAAGAGAAGAAGTTTACACACTCCTAGAACACTGTCCTGTTACCTAAGATGTTGAATTATCAATTAAGTACATTTAGTTATTTACCTTTAAAAAAAATTAACAAACTACAAACACATAGTTATACATTTTTTTTTATTTGTTAAGAGATTTTTTTAGTTATTGTCATAACTTTGAAATAACTGAAAAAATTAACACTTTGCTTCAAAAATATTTATCTATCTATTTTCTAAATTAATTTTTTAATTATTCTTTGAATTGATTAATAAGTTAATTTTTTCTTTTTTTATTTTGTGAACACCTGTTTAATTCATAAAATACTTGTAATAATTTTGTTTAAAAAAAAAAAAACCAAAAACAGCAGGGATAATACTGCATCGACAGGATTATAACATTTATTGCCTGAGTTATGATTAAATTTGAAATTTTAAAACAATGCAATAAATGTGGCATAATTTAGGTTATTGTGAAACATGCAAATTTTGTATGCGTTTCATATAGTGCATTTAAATATATTTTTAAGATTAGTTATATTTTATGCAGTTTCATATTATGTGTTTTTGTTTCTTCCCAAACTAAAATACAGGAGTCTACAGCGGGATTCAGTTACAATCGTTTCAGTGTGATGACTATGTTAATGCTGTAATGGTATGAAATATCAATCATTTATGAAATATAAGCAGAAATAGGAATTGTACAATTCAACATTTATTATACTTGTGAAAATGTAAGATATGTTAAATATCTGCAGTTGTATGAAACTCGGTCTAAAATCAAATTGATTAATAACGAGATGCTGTTGAATAGTTTATAGAAAAAATTTCTTTTGAAAGTGACAGGTCTGAGAATTTAATTTTTTTTTCAACACTATCGAGTTTTTTTTCATACTTAAAAGGTTCCCCATTTCGGACCCCAAAAACATTCAATTTTACCATTACAGTAATACATGTACAATAAGATCTAAGTTATTCATTTATACATTTGTGGCACAATGTAAGCAAAATTTTCAGGAATGTCGTTAATTTACAGTCTTCATTTTCTTAGTTCTATCACCGGGGAAAGTAAGTGTCAAACTTTCCAGCAATAATAAAACCTGAAAGAAAAATTAATAGAATAATAACATGTTTGTTTTTATAAGGTATTAGAGATAAGTGACGGTTAACACTCTGTCTATTTGTAGTTTTCAACAATTTTCCATATACATGTATAGTGTCACTATGTAATAAAGTAAAATTCGGGTGTTTCATAGTCCAACAGTAAATAAAGATTTAGAAATAATTTTGATGAAATTAATAGATAAAACATATTATTATTAAAGTTAAAAAAAAGTCCAAAAGAAGTGTTGTAAAATGGGTCAATTTTGATACAACAATAAAAATCTCTCAAAATAAAAGTATCTCAATGCATATATATGTTTTATCGATGAGACAAAAGCGCATGGCTAGTTGTGAAAATCTTTAAAGAAAAGTAAATTGAAATAGAAAACGGACTTTACATTAATTATCTATTTTCAAACACCCTCCCCCAAACTAAAAGTTAAGTCTTACATGCAGAAATTTATTACTGATGTAAAGGGCAATTGAGCTCTTCTTGTATTTAGTGTATTCCTCCACCAAACTTTTCTATTTTTTCAATTAGATATTTACACAAGTTTGTTTGTTTTTTTTTTCTTATTCGTGTATTCAGATATGTATAACTCTTTGATATTAAAATGTTTTTAAGAAAATGGGGGGTTATTTACGCAAGCCTGTCAGGACCTCAAATATTAATGAGTATCCATATATACATGCATGTGAATTGACGTGGCTCTCTCTCTCTCTCTCCTCATGTAACAATGTTGATTCTGATCTCAAAGTCCCGACTTTTATATTGATTTATTAATGCAAGTAAAAAAATTGTCACGTCCCAATCTTGGTGTCTAACGAGTGTACTATATTACTTGATACACACCGGACTGGAAATAAAACGAGGAATTCTGTAAAATTATCCATAGGCTATATAATGGAATTATTTCACAGTTAAATACATTGAGTGAGTGGGGAAACAAAACAAACATCACAGAATTCTATAGAGTTTTATTTATCGTTGTGGTTATGAAATAACACCTTGAATTACTGGCTATAGCTGAATCAGAATCCTTATCTCAGAACAAAAAATCGGACAGCAGGAGGGAGGATGACGTCATTTATTCTAAAAATCTTAATAAAATGCGACTCGCACTCCATGTAAATCATTTAATGCAGTAATCCTTAGTTAAAAGAATCTTTAATTTCCAAATTTAGAGTAATTATTTTTCTCTATTTTTAAAGGGAAAAAATATTAAAGGAAGGAAAATATGAACTTAATATTGGAACAAGTTAATCGCGTGTTTTCAGCCCTCCGATTTGCTTAGATTTGTTTCCGGTCTGATGGTTTTGTGGGGGATTTCTAATTTAGTCACGCTTCAGTTCACCACGGCCCCGTACGGCCGGTACACCCGTCCCGGATGGGGATGCCTTGTGCCTGCGAAGCTCGCCTGGTTCCTACAAGAGTTACCGTCCTTTCTTGTGCCGCTTACAATACTCTCAAGGTGGTGCTATGATGAGTTAATGAATATTCCTGGCAATAATATAATTTTGATTGGATGCTTTCTGTAACACTACTTTCACAGGTGAGATTTATTTTCTTTTCTTTGGATTTTTTAATACTTTTTTTGGGTCAGTCTGTTGTTTATGGTTTTAAAAAAGTTTAAAATAAAAGGAAATTGAAGCTTATTTAATAGTACTGTTTTCCCGAGTTTCTTATACATGTTATATTGAAAACTTTTGAAATAATTTCATAGCAATGCACATCACTACAACAGATATAGATCAAACAAACACCAAAGAGTTTTAAGAGTTTAAGTCATTTTTTTATATCATTTTATTTCTATATTTTTCCAACAAAAAAAAAGAGAGCGGGATGATAAAACAAAATAGAAATCCGACGCAAGAATAAGAAAAACTCGCAAACAAATTTTCCATACAAGAAAACTTTATCCCACGGAGGGGTGTGTGTGTCGTTTTTTCATATTTTTTAACACGTGTACATGTCCCAGGGGCTTATGTTTTATAGTGTCCAAGGTTATTTTCATAACTCGGAAAACCTGAGTTTCGTGCATAATCGTCAAATTGTTTGATAGAATAATTTAACCTTATTTCAGGACTTTCATTTTCCCGCTGAGGATAAGAGGAGGTTAACCCATCTCTTTGTTTCCTTCATGGCCGCCGTTTTCTTCTGTTCAGTCTCTTACGTACTTCCTTTCATACGGATGGCCGCCGTTTTCTTCTGTTCAGTGAACGGCGCTCTACAGACATACGGGATACTGGTTCCAGAAGGCTAGATTCTGTCTTGGTATGTTTGTTTGTTTTTCTGTATGTTAAAAACGTCCCTCTCGAGAAATTCTCACATATGCACGGAGACTCACCGCTTCATGAATTTGTCAAAGATGGCAAGGTTATTGAGCAGTGTCTTTTTTGGACAACACCTACTGCGACATGGGATTGTTTACGTTTCTCTGTCCATGTTTAAGAACGTCTGTTTTGGTCTGTTTGTTTGTTTATCTGTATGTTTAAAATGTCCCTTTCGAGAAATTCTCACTCAAATGCACGGAGACGTCACTGCTTCATGAATTTGTCGGTGGAAAGCTGCAAATGTTATCCCATACTTGGCACTTAGGTTATTGAGCAGTGAGGGATCTTTTTGTGGCAACACCTACTGCGACATGGGATCTCGTTTAATACCGTCTCTTCCGAAAGACCGGTCTCCCACAGTGAGATTCGAACCCGCGACGCACGGATCAACTCCTTACTTTGCGACTCTAGAGCAGACGCTCTAACAACAAGCTGCGCCGCGCAGGTGACTGTCTTGAAATGTAAAACTATAAAGGTAAGAATTATCCGCAACTTAGTGTTTGTTTGAGCTTATAAAGTCAAATGACACACTAGAGGGAAGCGAATTAGTTTCCAATTTCCAAAGTTTTCATACGCAGAGATCTGTACACAGAAACAGTTCTGTATTATTTTTTTTTCATTTTATTTTATATTTTATTATTTCTTACGGGAATGTATATTAACATCCGATCTGAGTGTTTACTGACGTCATTACGGAAAGAGAAAGAGGGCACGTATCAAACAAAAATCTGGGGCAAATGCAAAGAAAATTGTATGTGATTTTTAAAATAAAACTTATCTTTGAATTATTATTGTTAGGGTTGCTAACTTAATTTTTTTTCCTCGGTGGGATTTCTATTCGAGCACGCGTCTATGTTGCTAACTTTTATTTTTATCCTTAGGATTTCTATTCGAGTACGTCTCTGTTGCTAACTTTTATTTTCATCCCTAGAATTTTTTTTCGAGTACGTCTCTCGTGCCTACTATTATTTTTATTCCTAGGATTCCTATTCGAGTACGTGTCTGGTGCTAACTTCCTGGGAGAAATAGTGGAGTGGATCGGTTTTTCTGTGGCGTGTTTTAATCTCCCCTCTTTGGCATTTGCTGTATTCACTCTGTGTTATATCGGCCCTAGGGCTGTCCATCATCACAGGTAATTTACCGAGTATATATGCACTCTATTTGAAAAAGACTATAGAAGTTTAATTTTTTATGGCATTGAGCTCACTTATAACTTTTTAATTCAGCAATAAAAGCAATGTACCAATTTCACCTTACTCATATCATTGATCACTTGGTTTATTCAATTTTATTTATTTTGCAGATTTTATCGAGAGAAATTTGAGGATTATCCAAAAGACAGAAAGGCTCTGATTCCATTTCTTCTGTAAGACGGGGTTTCAACCACAAAATGGCGGGGATCGTGCAATAAATACACTTACATTTGATTATATTTGTATATATTTCCCTGAATTTCTAAAGTTATGAAAAAATAAGGAGAAAAAAACTATACTGGTGAACTAGATGTGTCTCATTGAAAATTCTTACTTTTTAATTAGGTAAACTATATTCCGAAACACTTTTCACGGTGGATTAATGGTATTCATGGTGTTTAACGCCAAGTTGGCAGTGCATTTACATGTAACAAATTTGGTGTTATTTTTCATTTAATGCAATTCCATTAAACAAGAAACCTATAGACCACATCCTTCACCTAACCACATTATCTGGCAACAAGAGGCCCATGGGTCACACCACTCCCCTAAGCATATTGGCTAGAAAACGGCCTAGAAAACGGCACTCATCAGCTAAGTATTGAAAGTAGGACTTTAAATTTAAATTATTTGAGAATACTTCCATTACGCCAGACGATGGGCTAGATATGAAAAAGAAGACGTTGACACCTTCTCAGAATGGATTAAATGTAACAGATCCATGTTAAAATCGCGTATTAAATGATTGAGGGGCAATATCAAAACCATGATCCTTCTTTTTTCAATAAACCAGAAAGTGAAAAAAGAATAAGATAGATTACATGCACGTATTGGTCCCTGCCACAAAGCAGATAACTGCATGTACATTGCCTTCGTTTGTAAGGCTAAGGGGCTATAAAGTGCATTCTAGAAGAACTTGGACTTAATTTTACAAGTGGTAACCCTACTTATACTCATACTTCCCTTTCTAAGGAAGATATTTTTTCAAAATCTCCCCTTAGTTTCGAATACTTTTAATATTCCACAGAGTCAAAATGAATTTGAACTACCTTATATATATATATATATTTGATTCCGAATCTTTATAAGAATCCTTACAAAGGCACATTTTGCTGGTTCCAGTATATGTTCAACCAAGCCTCTTTCTTTACTCCTCACTAAATATATTGACAGTGGTGAAGGAAAACCTTCAAGAGTACTGTGCAACTATATATTCAAGAAAAGGTGTGAATCAGATGTGGGAACTAAAAAATTCTAAAGAACTTTTGGACAACTTGAAATCACAAGACTTTACAAAAATCAACAGCTTTAAAAATTACGACTTTTCAACTTTATACACAACAATTCCCCACGGCAAATTAAAATCCAGGCTTTCTGATATCATTGACAGTTGCTTCTTCAATAAAAATAGAACTCATAAATTTACTTACCTCGTCATTTGTCATTTGCAAAATTAGTTTGTTAAAACAGATTCTGATTGCACACATAAGTACTCTGAAGTTGACATCAAGAAGATGCTTGAGTTTCTGACTCGACGTATATATGTGGTTTTTCCAGGTATTCCAACAATCTATTGGAATTCCCATGGGTACAAATTGCGCTTCGTTATTAGCAGACTTATTTTTATATTCATATGAATCAGAATTTATGCAAAATCTTATGCTTGAAAAGAAGAAAACACTTGCTGTGGCCTTCAAATCGACATTTGGATATATCGACGACGTATTGTTAATTAATAATGGTAATTTCCATTCCTACGTTGATACGATATATCCTGGTGAGCTTGAGATTAAAGATACCGAGTCCGAGACTTCTGCTTCATACTTGGATATTTTACTTTAAAAAGACAACAATGGTAATCGTAACAACCAAGCTATATGATAAACGGGACGACTTTAACTATTCTATCGTCAACTTCCCGTAATTATGCAGCAATATACCTTCATCACCTGCATACGGAGTATTCATATCTCAGTTGATTCGATACGCAAGAGCATGTTCTACATATGAACAATTTCTAAAACGAGGTAAATTATTGACAAGCAAGTTTATGAAACAAGAATATCAGCAGTCTCGTCTAAAGTCATCTTTTCGTAAGGTCTTCGTTGTCAGCAAATACAATTTATCATTGAGTCAAATGCTGACTGTCGTTTTTCATACAAATTGTTAGTCCATTATCTATACACTGAATTGACGACAGATTTTTTTCCGGTTATTTCCTGATCATGACAAGGAGCACATGGCGGGAGTGACCGGTCGGCAGGGGATGCTCGCTCCTCAATGGCACCTGATCCCACCTCTGATGTTTTGGGTGTCCGTGTTTCCTCTGCTCTTATTTTGTATTCTTTTATGGACTTTGATATTGAATGTTGTTCCTTATCTCCATATCCTTTGTCCATATAAAAAACAATGGCTTCAATTTTCTTAAACAATTTTTTTTCTTATATATTCCTTTGTTTAAAAAAAAATCATTCACATTGTGGCCTTTCCCTATCCCTGGAATCCTGATTTGAACAGATGTGAATCTACACAATGTAGTGATGCTTCCATATCAAAATATCTAAACTATAGCGTTTCCATTCTGTAGAAGAGGATTTTTCCGATAGTTTCATACAAGAAAACTTTTATCACTTATTATGGCCCAGTCCTACTTCCTACACTCTTCAGAATTTGAGCAAAGTTTATTTTAAACTACCCAAGGAAAATTCCATTTAAATACGTCCAATCATTACTATGCTATTCTCCAAAAGATAATCTTTTAAAAATATTTTTCTAGATATTCTATGTAAAATTTACCTTGTTGTTCCGCTCCACACAAAGGGGTCATAATTTGAAAAAAAAACGTGATTCTGCACTATCTGAGAATGGTTCTACATAAGTATAATTTTTCCTAGGCCGGAGGTTCTTGTGGAAAAGATTTTAAAGTTTTTTCCTATATACATGTACATGTATTCCTTGCTAAACTTTGATTTTCGTTCTACACTACCAGGATGCATCTACATTTTATTTTTCCTGGCACAGTGGGAAGATTTTAAAAAGACTTTTCCTATGTATGTTAATGTTCAAATTTGATCCCCCACTGTAGATACACCTTAACCCCGGGGTCATGATTTGACCTTGAATATTCACTACCTGACGATGCTTCCACAAGAGTTTCATCTTTTCTGGCTCAATGGCTCTTGAGAAGAAGATTTTTAAAAGATGTTATTACTTTTCACTAATTAATTATTATCTCCCCTAAGAGGAGAGTGCGGCCCTTCATTTGAAAAAAAAAAACACTACCTCAATTAACCTAAGGATACTTTGTGGAAAGTTTGATTGGAATTGGCCAAGTGGTTTCTGGGAAGATGATAATGTGAAAAGTTTACAACAACAACGACGACAGACAATGGCCAAATTTGGATCAGAAAAACTCACTTGAAAGTACAATTCAACAATGAATGGTTTATACAAAAGAGGGATAAACTTAAATTTTACCTTATTAGGATGTTTCAATATCTTGAGAAGGAACACTTCTAGTATACCGGTCCCCAAAAATATGGCGCGAAAATATGTGCCGCCGAAGGCGGTGTACAATATATTGACGATCGCGTGAGCGATCGGCAAAATCGAAAAATAAGCTACAAATTGCAAATTTGACCCCAAATTCGTGTTCCTTGTGAAAAATTGGGTTTAAAAAACTGGTTTCTAAACACAGTTTTTTAAATGAGAATTAAAAGATTTCGTAAAATTACCTACTTGTTTAGGAAGTAAATCTCCATCTTGCGTTGTTTAGGAATGTAGTCACATGATCAATTTTTGACGTAATTTCATAAATATTCATGAGATGCGTTACTTGTGTTTTGACGTAATGAAGACTCATAGTGCAATGCTATTAAAATTGTGTGATGATTTTAGTGAGAAATACAGGGATTTAACAAACGTTAGCTAACTACTAGTCATCGATGGATTGAATTGTGCATCATTATCGATTTGAAAGGAAAAATATTCTGAATATCGAGCTGCAGTGAACGGTAAGTCGCTTTTACAATAACTTGCCTAAACTCAGCGCTGAAAATCGTCAGAGTTGATTTACCAGAACTTTCATTTCTTAAACTTTCCTTTGTAAAACAAATATTTCAGGAACTAAACAAAGTGCAAGATATCGGCACGATTCGACAGGCTGATTAATGCAAGTTTTCAGGTCACAAAAGGCACTCATAGTGCCTTTTGTAAGCAAAAATTACATAAATTAGCCCAAAGTCAGAAAGATTAAAGAGTGGGTTTATGAAATAACCCCAATTTCAAAAACTATAAACCTAACCCTAATCACTCGATCGGATGCGTTATGTTGAGGTGAGTGGGAAATTGCGGTTTGTTTACATTCTGCATAGCAACGGCAAGGGAAATAACTGCTCATGCGCAATCGCGTGATTCTGGGGACCGGCATACTAGAAACTTCCCCTTGAGAAATATTTTTTATTGCAACTACTATACAACATTGATTTTTTTGGTAAAATTTTTTTCCAAGGTTCCCCTGCAGTCCAAAATAAATTCTCTTTCGTCAGTAAATTTTAAAATACATGTAGTTCTTTTGTAATATAATACGAAAGTTGCTACAAATAATGAGAAAAAAGTTCGAAAAATTAGCCAACTTTACGAAATATTATTGTTCTTGTGAAATGTTTTTGTGAAAATATCAGTTAATGCATCCTCAAAAAGTCAAGGTTTTGTGAGTTCGGTGTCTTTTACATATTACAAGATTTTCACTGTGGAACATTTATTGACTTATTTCATGAAAACAAGAAATGCTTTTAGAAAAAGAAAATTTGGGGAGGTATAAGTATTATCAAAACTCGGCCTTTTGATAATATTTACATGTAGTATAGAAGAACTGCCTTTGTAAAAATTGAGCTATTTTAAGGTAGATTTCTAATGTTTAAAATCCTTAAAATGCATGAGCTTTCGGGGGCTTCGCCCTGCTTTGAAATAGCATATATGCTCGCCTGTTTAAGAACTTAATTAAATATACCTGCATCAAAGTTTGATTTGTGGGGCAAATGTTAGTTATTACCGAATAAAGTTATTTGGTGGGAAATTTTTACATATACGTATGGCCTTGACTACTTGACAGGTTAAGGTATTCATTCCCTAATGGGAAAAACTTCAGTGAAATTGAATACATAACTGATACGTAGGCATTGAATACTAAGTTTATTTAGACATATTTCGCACTTATTACTATTAGTATGTATAGTGGGATGTGTCTTAATTTATGAACTTGAATTCTGGTAAGAGTTATCTCCCCTTTTTTAATTAATGAAAAAAAAAATTAGTCGGTAAAAGAATTGTTTTCAATTGTTATTCTATTTTTAATGTTTAAATGCATCTTTCCACCGCAGGATTGATTGATATTCGAATTATTTGAATTTTATTTGGAAAAAAACCACTTTTCCCCATAGACTTCAATGCAATCTTTTTAAATTAACTACTGCTTAATAAATGACATCTTTTAAACTTCCTCGCGGGCAATCCTTTTCCACTATAAAATGCTTAAATATAGCGTCAGTGTATTATGTGTACTTGATGGACATTTAAGGGTAAGGAATTAGGTCCCATTAGGGATCGAAATCCTAAAAATATGGAGAAATAAGGCGAGAAACGGAGCACATTTTTTTTTCAATGCCGCAGTGGCACTGCACATAGCTCTCCGGTCTTTTAATATATTTTTTTCGGCGAGCTAAAGAACGGTAGCTATATATTGTATGTCATACATGTACCTTGCTGGTCTAAAAGAAATTAGGATACAATGTAAATGATAAGCAATTTTTTTTCGACCAGCGAGCTACAGATCTGCATCTACAATTTCAGCAGTATATTTCTTTCATTTATCGTAGAGACGTTGGGCTATAAATAAAAATATTGTAAAACAAAAATATTTGCGGGATAATATTGTGATTCTGTTGCACTCTCTCCCCTAGATTATTATATAGATTGATCGAGTGGGCTGTAGTGCATTATTATACCATTCGGATAATAACCGACATTGTTCAACTATTACAATCGTTAAGCGCGACACCTATCGGAAAAAATATTAATAGCCACTAAAATAGGGAAAAGACCACTAATTATTTTCCCATAGAACTCCATACAAACCTTAGGCCCTCTCAGTACTTTACCATGACAATTTCAGAAAAATCTTTAGCATCATTTCAAACTTTGTTCTAAGCCCTAACATAAAATACTGAAAAAAATATATGGTCCCATTGCGTTTATAGGTCAAAATTGCAGTTATTTTCAACTTATAGAGATTCGCAGTAAATAACACGCGACATAAAAAATCAACCCCCACTCCTAAAATCTTCCCTGGTATTTCTATAGTTTCTGTAATATTCCCTCATCCCATCATTTATTTCAAAGGTCATTAATTTTACTTTAAAATGAAAACAATTAAATACCTGATTTCAGCCAATGGCGTAACGCCTACCCATTCAGTATTCTGTTTAATGTTCCATAACAAACAAAGCCATATGTTCATCCGGGGATTTGGTGCTCTCTTTCCTATACTTACATACTTACCTGTCCCAGAATTAGTCAATTGGGGTAATTTCAAATACTATACACCTACCTGTGAACATGTATGAAATTTGAGTCCTGTGACTTCAGTGTATTGGATACTGTGACCATCTCAAATGATGACACCTTACTGCTACCAGCACAGTTCAACGGAGTGAATGACGTCTGGGCCGGTGATGATATTTGGATATATTGGTGACTGTAATAAATAAAATATTTGTACAATGAATTGTTTTTGTGTTTTAATGTTAATAAAGTGATATTAAGTCAAAATTGAGTCAATAATTTCATAAGGGTGGATTCTACCCAGAATTAGGTAAAAAGCTGCAAAATTGGATAAATCATAGTTAATTAAGCAAAATTCAAAGGTTTTAAAAAGACTGATATAGAATTTTTTTATGCTTATGCAAAGTAAATTATTTAAGACTCTGATATACTAATTGATTCTTATCTAATCCCTCCTATTGCTTAAGTATGTACAAAAAAAGTTTCCCCAACCCCCAGTGAAAAACACTTAAAGAAATAGCAGGTGCCCCCTTTTATTTTTGTTTACAATTAATTTAGACAAGAGTAAATCAATCCTTTTGATAATAAATCAAAGTTCAATATCTACAGTCTTATACATTTCAATCAGAAGCTACTTTTTTGAATTTCATGCTAAGAAAAGGAGAATTTAAATAATTTTTTTTTTAAATTAAAGAAAAGCAAAAACTGACTTCAACCCCCAAAATGTACTATACAATAAGAGGCTGGAAAGTTAATATATTAAAAATTTACCTGCAATGTACAGAAAACTGTCCGACAAAATAAATCGGGTGGGTAGGGAGTCTCCATTTTCTTCTTATATAGAGAAAATGCCCCTGCTTATCAGAGACCGAGCACTCCCGGGGCCAAGAAAGCTGAAAGATGAAATTCCTCTAAAGTGCTTAAATGAAAATAAATCAATAAAATTAGTCAAATTAAGCATAAATCATGAAAGAAACAACAATATTTTTCAAGTTTTCTAAAAATTTCCTTAATTACATGTCTTCTACAAAGCTAAATGTATGAAAAATGGATCCGCCAAGGGTGGAATACATGTTTTTCAATATTACATATTATTACATGTAAATATAATAAAGGTCAAATGTCATACATGCAGTTCAAGGTCATTACAATAATTTATGAAAAAAATCAGAAGCCAAAGGTCACAACAGTTAAGATTTTATCAAGTTGAAATTCTACCTGTCTGGTCAGCAGGTCTAAGGGAAGTAACTCTAAGTACAAAAACTAGAAACCATTAGAAAGTGAGTCGCAGCGAGTAATTCTGATGAAACTACAAATAGCGAAAAAAGAGAAAACATAGACCTTTGTGTAGCTACAACATATAAACAACAAAACTACAAATTGATCACCCTGCAGCCAAGAAAGGGGGGGGGGCAATCCAGAGGAACACATACACTACCAAACATGAGATGACAAGACAGAAAATGTCCTCCTTTCACTTGTCCATCACAAAAATTCCTTTTATGTGCCACCTTAATTATTTGAAAAAATGCCAAAAGTGCAAAAGTCCAAGAAACTAAGAAAAAATGAACACCAGGTCACTGTCCTACACTTCCATAATATACACAGATAGAGCAAAACATAATAAATACACAGTCACATGTACATGCAAAATACATACATAAATCTATTCATACATACAATCATTCATCTTAAGGACAATCTAATACATTTTCTTAACTTACCTTCCTCCTTTGACCATGCCAACTGTACAGGGCTTTACTAAATTCTATCTTCTCTTACCCCCCCCCCCTTCTCTCTTCAATAGACCCAAATCACCACTAACCCCATTACCGCAGTAAACTAATTCAAATTTTTGCTAAATTTTCTCTCGAAATGTCATCAATCTTCAAATAATTAGCTAAAAATAACATTTCATGACTTTCAAATCACTTTACAGTGTAAAAATTGGGGTCTCTATAGGGAAAAGACCACTAATTATTTTCCCATAGAACTCCATACAAACCTTAGGCCCTCTCAGTACTTTACTATGACAATTTCAGAAAAATCTTTAGCATCATTTCAAACTTTGTTCTAAGCCCTAACATAAAATACTGAAAAAAATATATGGTCCCATTGCGTTTATAGGTCAAAATTGCAGTTATTTTCAACTTATAGAGATTCGCAGTAAATAACACGCGACATAAAAAATCAACCCCCACTCCTAAAATCTTCCCTGGTATTTCTATAGTTTCTGTAATATTCCCTCATCCCATCATTTATTTCAAAGGTCATTAATTTTACTTTAAAATGAAAACAATTAAATACCTGATTTCAGCCAATGGCGTAACGCCTACCCATTCAGTATTCTGTTTAATGTTCCGTAACAAACAAAGCCATGTGTTCATCCGGGGATTTGGTGCTCTCTTTCCAAAAATTCGTCTACAAGTTGGAAAACAGACACACGTCGTTAGAAATGGCAGACGACGAAAGAATACAGAAATCGAAAGCTGGTAAACAGAAGGTGCATATCAATTATTGACTATCATTCAAGTATCTAAGCATGTTTCTTTCATGAAACACAAGAATTTCCCATTGTTTACTTGTTATCAGTTTGGTCCAGCGTGGCGCTTCTTGGCTACATCCTGAAGTTGGTGATGAAATCGGGGGAACTTTTTTCTCAACAGGACGACCGTGTTTGATTAAGCCTTAATCTAAATGCTTCAATTTCTTGTTTGAATAAGATTCGAGAAATGAACATCATTTTGAAATATATTTGAAAGCTAATTATGAACAAATATATTCTGACATAAGAATAAAATTCACTGGTGTTTGACTTTTTATGATACCGATATATTAAAACATATAAGAACTCCTACAAGAAAGTGTGCTTCAAATAGAATTGATAGATTGTACCATTTATCAGAAGAGCGATTCAAGGCCCTTGGGCCTCTTGTTTAGTCTGATTTAACTCTTGGTATTAAGTAACTTGAGTACGCATGCTAAGAGTATACTGCCAAACTTGTTAAAAAGCGGTCACCTCTATCCAGCGGTCACTTGTCCTATGCGGTCATTTTATTTCCTCCCAATGAAATTTCCTACATAAAGTAACTCTAATAAGCAGTCACCTGTGTAACATGGTCAACGGGCATCGGATTTCAATCAAAATTTTACTGGCACTTCTTGTCTTATTGTACGAAACGACAGGTGATTACTGCAATCTTAATCTTCACTGTGGAAAATTTATTGATTTATTTCATGAAAACAAGAAATGCTTTTAGAAAAAGGAAATCTGGGGAGTTATAAGTATTATCAAAACTCGGCTTTTGATAATATTTACATGTAGTATAGAAAAACTGCCTTTGTAAAAATTGAGCTATTTTAAGGTAGTTTTCTAATGTTTAAAATCCTTAAAATGCATGAGCTTTCGGGGGCTTCCCCCTGCTTTGAAGTCAGCATATATACTCCCCTGTTTAAGAACTTAATTAAATATACATGCATCAAAGCATATATACTCCCCTGTTTAAGAACTTAATTAAATATACATGCATCAAAGTTTGATTTGGGGGCAAATGTTAGTTATTACCGAATAAAGTTCTTTGGCGGGAAATGTTTACATATACGTATGGCCTTGACTACTTGACAGGTTAAGGTATTCAATCCCTAATGGGAACAAATTCAGTGAAATCGAATACATAACTGATACGTAGGCATTGAATACTAAGTTTATTTAGACATATTTCGCACTTATTACTATAAGTATGTATAGTGGGATGTGTCCTAATTTATGACCTTGAATTCTGGTAAGAGTTATCTCCCCTTTTTTAATTAATAAAAAAAATAGTCGGTAAAAAATTTGTTTTCAATTGTTATTCTATTTTTAATGTTTAAATGCATCTTTCCACCGCAGGATTTATTGATATTCAAATTATTTGAATTTTTTTTTTGAAAAAAACCCCTATTTTTCCCATGGACTTCAATGCAATCTTTTTTAATTAACTACTGCTTAATTAATGACATCTTTTAAACTTTCTCGCGGGCAATCCTTTTCCACTATAAAATGCTTAAATATAGCATCAGTGTATTATGTGTACTTGATGGACATTTAAGGGTAAGGAATTAGATCCCATTAGGGATGGAAATCCTTAAAAATATGGAGAAATAATGCGAGAAACGGAGCACAATTTTTTTTCAATGCCGGGGTGGCACTGTACATAGCTCTCCGGTCTTTTAATATATTTTTTTTCGGAGAGCTAAAGAACGGTAGCTATATATTGTATGTCATACATGTACATTGCTGGTCTAAAAGAAATTAGGATAAAATGTAAATGATAAGCATTTTTTTTTTCTGACCAGCGAGCTACAGATCTGCATCTACAATTTCAGCAGTATATTTCTTTCATTTATCGTAGAGACATTGGGCTATAAATAAAAATATTGTAAAACAAAGATATTTGCGGGATAATATTGTGATTCTGTTGCACTCTCTCCACTAGATTATTATATAGATTGATCGAGTGGGTTGTAGCGCATTATTATACCATTCGGATAATAACCAACATTGTTCAACTATTACAATCGTTAAGCGCGACACCTATCGGAAAAAATATTAATAGCCGCTAAAAATTCGTCTACAACTTGGAAAACAGACACACGTCGTTAGAAACGGCAGACGACGAAAGAATACAGAAATTGAAAGCTGGTAAACAAAAGGTGCATATCAATTATTGACTATCATTCAAGTATCTAAGCATGTTGGTGATGAAATCGGGGTAACTTTTTTTCTCAACAGGACGACCGTGTTAGATTAAGCCTTAATATAAATGCTTCAATTTTTTGTTTGAATAAGAATCGAGAAGTGAACATCATTTTGAAATATATTTGAAAGCAAATTATGAACAAATATCTTCTGACATAAGAATAAAATTCACTGGTGTTTGACTTTTTATGATACCGATATATTAAAACATATAAGAACTCCTACAAGAAAGTGTGCTTCAAATAGAATTGATAGATTGTACCATTTATCAGAAGAGCAATTCAAGGCCCTTGGGCCTCTTGTTTAGTCTGATTTAACTTTTGGTAATAAGTAACTTGAGTACGCATGCTAAGAGTATACTGTCAAACTTGTCAAAAAGCGGTCACCTCTATCCAGCGGTCACTTGTCCTATGCGGTCATTTTATTTCCTCCCAATGAAATTTCCTACATAAAGTAAGTCTATTAAGCAGTCACCTGTGTAACATGGTCAACGGGCATCGGATTTCAATCAAAATTATACTGGCAGTTCTTGTCTTATTGTACGAAACGACAGGTGATTACCGCAATCTTAAGCCAGGAATTCCTGTCTTGATCGCAATCGTAACTACTCGGCCATTTCAGTGAACGATAAATAACTATTATTTCTCTTTCGGAAAATGACCGAGTAGTTATGAAGGGTTGTGACTATCTGCAGAGTTAGTGATTCATCCTAAACTGATGGATTTTTAAAATGTTTCATTTTCATTCAATAAATAAATTCCCCAAGACATTTAAATTCCTACATCTGCGTGAGTTTTTATCAGCTAATGAGCGCAGCCCTTTATATTACTGGTCACCTGTCTTTTGAGGATCAGACAGGCATCTAAAGCGAAATCCCTCTCTTTAGCGGCCATTTTATCTGATCACGTGACCTGATCTGGAGTCAGCTGATTCCCGATATTTGTTACTAATGTAAATATTCGGTCAAGTTGCGGTATCGTGATCAAAAATATATAAATAAATTTATGAAATACCAATACAAAAAGGAAAAAATTTCAACTTGATAAGCTTATGAATTATTTAAAAAAAAAAATAACTGATCAATCTATTTTTTTTTACAAAACTCAAAAGCAAAACTAGGCAACACTATGACGAAAAAACAACAAATATATTACGAGATAACTGATCATAGGGATTTTCTATATTTCTGGGATTTGAATCAGTTAAAAAAGTACAACGTAACTGTTATTTCACTGTCCTATTAATGGATGTGATATTTATTGTTTACCATTAAAAGTGTAATATTTACATTTGCAAATGTTTCCTTTATATAACAGTACTGAAAGCAAGCGTTTTTATAACTGTATAAATACAGGTCAAGAGGTCAAATATGTGCGTATGGATAAACGTTTGACGTAATTTCTCATTGATGTCATAAAGGGTCGACGTGCGTTCAGTGGATTACAAACATGCCGTCGGGTTTAAAAAGTAATGCATTTCACACGTTAATAGTCACAATCAGGCAAATTTAAAGTATGAATAAATCACAAATGTAAATATAAGTAATAAGGTATCATTTTTAAAAGTTTTATTGGGATGTAAAACAGGTTGGCACATGATCAAACCTTCCATAAAGCCCTTCAGACTTTATGGGATTTGATCAAGTGACAAACCCGTTTTACATCCCAATAAAGCTCAAAAAATGATACCTTATTTCTTAATAAATGAGTTACTATATCGCTGACCCGACTCTGAGATCAAGCTGTAAATGTTTTATGCATGATAGGCATTTTAATTTTAACACTTAAGAAACTCACATCATTGTAGAAGCCATAAATACGGTTTATATATACATTGTGGCTTGAGTATGTTGTCATAGTTGTGAATTTCACAACGGAAAAGTCCATTAGGGATTAGTAACGCTTCATTGCTCTGGACACCTGTGCACTTCTGATCAACTGAGAATACGTCTGACAGTGATTTGTCTGTTTATTATACAACAATCCAATGACATGTACATTTAAAAAAAATATATGTACAGGAGTTAATTTTACAAATTAAGTTTAGATACTGTAATATTTGATTGATTTTATTCATTGCATAAAAAATTCATTCTTTACACAAGAAAAAAAGGGTTGCTTTGATAGGGGATATTGTTTTTACCTTGTAAAATACAATATACAAATATTTTATATAATTTCTGGGATTCATTGAATTTTCTTTGAATTCATCCACAAAAGTCACGTAGATTTAAAAAAAAAATTAAAAGTGAGATCACTAATGTCCAATACCTAATTTTCCTGTAAATTTGTCGTGAAATACATAATATAAAAACAAATAAATTGGAATATTTGTATATGAATTCCTTCAAAAAGATGAACCTTTATCTAAAGGTCACCTCTCTATAAAGGTCACTTTAAATGCATCCCGTAATACAGATTTGATGGTATTTATGAGAAGCAATGGTGCCTTTTTCATTTTATGATACACTATTTATTAGCTTTGTATACATGTTATAAAACAGACAGAAAAGAAAATATGAAATCAAAAGAGGATAAGCAAATGATAAATCTCTATCAGGTGAACTCCTACAAAATGTCAAATGATGCCTCTTCATTTTTTAATTTTCTTTTTCATTTCTTAATACAAAAAAGCAGTTAAATAAATATCACAGACAAATTACATAACAAACATAAGACAATATGACAGTATTACATTTTATTGAAGACTAGTTATTAACTTTATAATACATGTAATAAATTATTAAGGTAATCCATTGGTAAACTCTCTGTATTCTCATTTCTGTAGCTGTTTGTATGTTGATATATGGTTCTTGTCTGAGAGATTGTTGGTATGCGTATAGAGCAGCCTGGAGGTTCCCTGTCACATGTTGACAGATCCCCAGAATCTGCCATTATATGTCTCGCAATAGTGAAGGTATAGTCTGTCCCTGATCATGGTGAACTAAGGTTTGTAGATCATCTAAAGCTGTTTGTACTCTCATTGTGTCTACATGCCTGTAGCACAAAGATATCTAGCATGTATAACAGTACCAAGTGTGGTACGAATAATAAAGACCAGTGGTTCTGTAGAGCAGACTGTTGTTCAGGTATCATTCATGATTAATGGATCATTTAAGTATGTATCCCCTGCTACCGCCTGTCTCATCTTTGTTGACAAAGGGCTGTCCCTACAGCCTCAGTTACATCTCTGTATCTACAATAAAAATCATCACATAAGCTGGCAACTGACCTTGATCATCTCT
>NW_026922861.1:7500-20875 GCF_032062105.1 Saccostrea cuccullata | reverse complement strand
CCATTGAAAAAAACAAATTTATTGCGCATGAAAAAGTGCAATGCTTCTCAATTTATTTCTCTCTGTTTTTAAATTGTCATCTCAAAATATTACTAACTGTGTGTTCTTCCTAACATATTATTTGGGTGGCACTGTAGCTCTCCGGTATCAAAATATTTTTTTTCGGAGAGCTACAGTTCCGGAGCTAACTTAGGAAAAAAAACTAATTTTCCTTTCAACTATTGACATATACAATCCTCAAACCCAGGTAAGCTAGTAGTTATGTTCCCCAAACGAAGTTGGGGAACATATTGTTTTTACTCTGTTTCTTATTAAGGTCTTCCGTCTTCAGCGGAAGACCTTCTTGTTATTCTTCGGTTTCTTTTTCACTTTTTTTCTTCTATATTATTATTCTTTTTTTTCTTACCGATTTTGTGCACGCGATTTCTCGAAAACAGCTTGATGGATTTTAATGAAACTTTCAGGACTTATGTAACATTACTTGAACCTGATACATATTTTTTGGATTTGATGACGTCACTTCCGGTTCGGAGATATTGCCGATTTTAGGATTTTTGAAGGGTCAGGTTGTCCGCAGACTTTCTAAGAAATGGTTCTAGATAGAATCATGAAACTTTCAGGCATGATAGTCCTAAGTCTATAGATATGCGTAAGGTATTTCATTTTTATAGGAAGTGCCGCACGTTGGCGCTCGCTGTGACCCGAAAAATGACATATTGCGAATTTCATAATTTTAACACCTTTTCTACGATATCTTTTTACCTGGAAATAATTTGATTAAACATATAGAACAAAAGAAGTGTAGAATTCCAAGATCTTTCAAATGATATCTCAAAAAAAGGGCTGGTCCCTAAAATTAAGGGCCTAGAGGGGTCGAAAGTTTTTTCTTTATATCTCAAAAAGTATTGAGAATTTGTAATACATCAAAGAAGCAAAGTTGTTCAAAATGTCAAGCTTTATCTAATGGGGTCGTCAAAATACGTCCGGCGTCGTCACTTCCGGCCAAACCGGAAGTAGTCGGAAAACACGTATTTTTGCCGTTCTAGACAAGTTTTTGGATAATATATGTCTCTGGTAGCATAAAAAATAATTTTCCGTCCGTCGTCGTCACTTCCGGTCAAACCGGAAGTAGCCAAAAATAGCTTATTTTGAAGGTTTTGATGCAAATTGAAATTATAAAGTCACTGGAGACAACTTAGCTCATTGCTTTCTTGTGTTGATGTCACTTCCGGAACTTCCGGTCAAAACCGGACGGAAGACCTACTCGTTGCTTTGCAACGAGCTTTGCTCTAGTTAAGGTCTTCCGTCTTCAGCGGAAGACCTTATTGTTTTTCTTAGGTTTCTTTTCCACTATTTTTATTATTATTGTTTTTTTTTCTTACCGATTTTGTACGCGCGATTTCTCGAGAACGGCTCGATCGATTTTCATGAAACTTTCAGGTCTGATAGAACATCAAAAAATCTAGATATATATTTTTTAATTTTGATGACGTCACTTCCGGTTCGGAGTTTTCTGCGATTTAGTGATTTTTAGAGGGTCATTTTGTCCGGCAGTTTTCTCAAAAAGCACTTAACACAGAAGCTTGAAATTTTCAGTGATGCTAGAGCAACTTTTGGAGAAGTGCACTAAGTATATCACAACTACCGGAAGTACGAAGCGCCGACGCTCGCTATGGCCCGAAAATAGTCCTATCAAGAATTTCAAAATTTTAAGCACTTTTTCAACAATAACTTTTTACATAGAAATATTTTGTTAAAGCATGTAGAACAAAAAAGGTGTAGAATTTCAAGATCTTTCAAATGACATCTCGAAAAAAGGGCTGGCCCCTTAAATCAGGGGCCTGGAGGGGCCGAAAGTTTTTCCTTTATATCTCAAAAAGTATTGAGAATTTGTGATATATCAAAGAAGCAAAATTGTTCAAAATGTCAAGCTTAATCTATTGAAGTCGTCAAAATACGTCCTGCGTCGTCACTTCCGGTCAAACCGGAAGTAGTCGGAAAACGCGTATTTTTGCCGTTCTTGACAAGTTTTCTGGTAACATATCTCTCTACGAACATTATAATTAATTTTCCGTCAGTCGGCGTCACTTCCGGTCAAACCGGAAGTAACAGAAAATGGCTTATTTTTGCAATAATTAACATGGATTTAGAGGAATCAAACCCTTTTTGGACGTTATTTCTCATTTCTGTTAAAAATGAAAGCCACTTCCGGTCAAACATGACGGAAGACCTACTCGTTGCTTTGCAACGAGCTTTGCTCTAGTTAAGGTCTTCCGTCTTCACGGAAGACCTTATAGTGATTCTATTGTTTCTTATTATTATTATTATTATTATTCTTTTTTCTTCTGACCAAATTTTGTGCAGGCGATTTCTCGTAAATTATTCAGTGGATTTCATTGAAAATTTCAGGAACTATAGGTCATTATATGAATTTTATATAAAATTCCGTTTGTTGGAAAATTCTTAACCAGTGCCAAGTTATGGGCAATTTCCTGATTTTAAAATGCAATTTTGTCTTCGAATGTTCTCGAAAACGGCTCAAGATATTAACTGGAGACTTGTTAGAGATGATAGACCATGAGTTATAAATGTGCAATTTTGCCTTCGTTTGCGTCGTCAGTACTTCCGGTCGCTACAGGAAGTGAATTCAAAATGTGCACTTTTTCAACTTTTTTTGTTTTTCAATATTTTTCTTTGATATAATTAATATTAATGGAGACCCTTCTGGAAAGGCCTAATATATAATTTATTTTAGAATTGATCAATCCACACACTAGATATTCGCATTTAAAAATCTGAAGCGTGTCCAAGATGGCGGGGCATCTCCGTGAACTCCGCCATTAAGCAAGTCGGGTTCTAGAAGGTCAGCTGAGCGTTTAGATGAACGAAACTTCTACCAAAAAGATTTATAAAATGTAAGGTATTCTTTAGATTGCTACATCGAAATTACGTTGCACTGGGTATTGTTTTTGTATGAGGTTTCCTCAAACGTCCATTGAAATTGCTTTTGTCTGCATCTCAAAGTAGAATACAACATGACTACAAGTGGAAATACGATGACAACAATCTTTTGTTTTGCACCAGGGAAAACTTATCCTAAACCATGGTTATAAGTAATAGCTTTTCAAGAAACTTGCCTGACTTAATATTCACTATGTTTCTGAAGTATTACTTGACTTCTGTTTATTTTTCCACGCAGGTTGGTGACATATTAAATGAATAGAAAAGACAAAAATAAGAAAAACATTTTTTTTAAAAGATTGTTTATTAAAGGTTTTATAAATATTCTTGTAATAAATGCAAGTTATTGAACATAAATAGTATCAGATTCCTTGACCGTCGGAGGGCGAGCGATTTTTTGTTTCAGTGTAACATTCCAGTTTTTTCATGAACGTGTAACTCATCTCCACTTTGGGGGTAAACAGGATACAAAATTCATGGAAAATCTTAGCGAATTTACAGCTTTAGTGTTACTTGGCCGTATACGATATTATATTTGTATAATGTGAAAAATATACTTTCTAACGCTCGAAACTCCGGTTATAAGAACATACATTTCTAATTTTCATTGAAGCTATCACATCCATCAAATAGATCAAACATTTCAAAGGAATAGCGTTAAGAGCTACTTGTGACGCTTGGCACGAAATAAAGTATCATGACCCGACTTAAGTAGTAGACAAATGGAGTGTGCAGTGCACAATAGTGCACAAAATATATAACATTGGCATGCCTGTATATGGAGTTGCATGGAATAAAAAGTTAAATACATATCAAAAAAAAAGAAAAGAAAACAGTATCATCTGTTCATCACTAATAGATTATCTATCCTAAGAATTACTGTTAAAACTCAAGTAACAAACTCCGATGTGATCATCTTGAGCAGAGTTTGGCAAGCTGCCTGTCATTTTACAATTCCAAACTGAATTTTAAAAAATGTAATATAAGTTGGAATCAAAAAAAGCAATCTCGCGATGCTGGAATATTAAATTTGAATTGGGTTCCCAAAGGTTTAATGGGTAACGCAATGGATTTTCACGCTGGCGACCCGGGTTCGATCCCCCGTGTTTCCGATTTTTAAAATCACTTTTTCAGTTTGATTTTACGTTGTTTTTTTTTTTTTTTCTGAATCAGACGGAAGACCTCTCGTTGCTCGCAACGAGTTTCGTTTCTAGTTATTATTATTTTTCTTCTTGGGAAAATTTGTCCGCGAATGATCTTGTCAAGTACACATCCAATTAAGGGGAAACCTTTTTAGGATAAGTAGGCATGTTATGTAGATTTGCGGAACGAAGGTCATTTTGCGCGCACGTGCTTGCAAGAGCGCGCACGTGCAACATGTGAAATGACCAATATACTTGAAATTGCCGTATCTTTTACTTTTTTTGATGTAATGCTTTGATATTTAGAATATATAGACATATTATAAATGTAGATAAGATGACATTGTCAACATGCGATTTTGCCCGCACGTGCTTGCAAGAACGCGCACGTGCAACATGTGAAATGACCAATATAATGGATATAGCCGTAACTTTTCTACTTTTTGATGAAATCTTTTGAAATTTATAGTGTAAGGATATATTAGTAGCGTAGACAAGGTGACATGATCAAAAACGCAAGATCTCATGCGCATGCACGTGCTCTTCGCTCTGATTGGCTGAAACTAAAGTCTCTATATCTTTCTTGTTTTTCGACGAAATCCTATGAAATTTTGAACATAGCCATGCATTCAGATATCCGACAACATGATATATAGCAATTATCATGAAAACACGTGCATGCACGTGTGCTGCAATCTGATTGGCTTAAACTTTAAATAGCTATAACTCCCTTGGTTTTCAACCAAACAGGATGGGATTTAGAACATAGATAGATGTAAAGGACTTCTACAAGAAGATATGGTTACCATGCTCATGTATGCACGTGCGTGCACATGAAATTAGATAAATGAAAAATACACTTGAATGAGCGTATTTTTTTTTTTTATACTTTTGGTTTAAATACTTTAATATTTAGTATAAAAAAAACATATAGATTGTGTAGACAAGATGATATGGTCATTACGCACATGCATTCACATGCGCACGCTTGCAATGCTAAAATTTGAATGAACTTGACGTTGTTAAAGTCTCAAATGCATAGATTTTGTCCTATTTAATGAAGCTTACAGGGAATATGGCACCAAAAGGGAGTTGGGGAGCGTTTGGGGAACATCTGTTACGGTCCCCGTTACAATTAGCACTAGTTTCAGTTATTCTTTACTGTCCTCAAAGCATATGACCTTCCCCTATTCATTACATGTCATCACTTCACACGATCACACATATTTTGCATACTTTTATTGCCCAGCCAAAATACAGGTTCCCTCAAATACAATCTACACTTCTACAAAATGTAACACATTCTAAAATGTACTCATTAATTAAGAGATTCTTAACATCTGGAATATTTGTTAACAATAAAATGAAAGACAGACATATTGTGTGGAAAACCATTATGCAGAAAACTAGCTACTATATTTATAACACTAAGTTACGTAAATTGTTTTTTAACATCCGTAAGAATTTGTAAATAAATACAGATTCTGAAGTACATGTATTTGTTCACACATAGATACAATAAAAATTTGCCAGTACTTATTTCAATGAAAATTAGACCGTTTAAATATTTTTGAATCGAAGTTATCTTTTGTACATTTTATATAAAGTCACTGCAGGATAAATCATGTCAAACATTGTTACTCAGATAGTTGAATCTAAATTAATAAAGTTACATGTACCAGTACATATCAGTATACAGTCAAACCCTATCTCAAACTCAATGGGACCAAGAAAAACTTCCAAGATATTTGAGTATTACATATACATGTATCAGCCTATCGGGGGTAAAATACTTCAAGAATTAATGGTTGGGACTTTCACATCACTTTGAAATATCCATGGTATTTGAGATATCTGTGTTCAAGATACTAATATTCATTCTATATACATGTACTATACTATATAAATAAAACCTACTATTTTACACATGAGATTCAGTATATATTAATCACAAGAAGTTGTAGAAATCAATACACTTTGGCTAGCATAACAAAGTAATCCCAAATTGAACGATGGAATCTCCAGCTACAGAACACAGAGTGACCTCAGGCTAGGGACAGGGGGGCAGCTCCCGATGCTGGGGGACACACATAGAATGTCGCCGTCTGACTGTAGCGCTTCTGAAAGGTCGCAGATAGACACAAATTTAAAATAACAATTCTTCATGCATTTTTTTTTTACGTGCTAGTTACATGTATTATATGAATAAAACACAAGCAAGGATTGTATGTGGCATAAAATTTCTACACATCATCTAAATATAGCAGTGAATTACAAAGTTAATTATGATTAATGAAGAAGAACTTCAAATTAATTCATTTATTATTTTATTATCAATTTCATTTATTATTTTAAAATTGTTCCTAGACGTGAATGAATTTTTAAAAGAAAATTTGAATTGTTAATCAAATCTATTAAGAAAAAAGTACAAGTATAATGAATATAACACATAAGATGTGGCATACATGTACCTTTCATGAAATACATGTACCGTAGTTTTACTGGTACGGTGACCAGTTTGACAGATAACATTATGGAAAATTTAAGCTCTGAATCTTGCGGCCTCAGGCTAGATAATTAATACCATAAGACAAATCACATTCTTTTTCTCATATCTTTGGTTAACTAAATTCAATTCAATGGAAGATATTCATTTGATAATTTGATAAATATGTGCACTATCTGTTAATTAAAAGAAATTGAAAAAAAATTCTCAAAAATTACTATCCTCATAATTTGGTTCAATTTTTAAATTCCTTTTTGTTGAGTAAAATGTACTTTATTATTTACAATTAAGTAGGATTATTCAAGAAACCAGAAGTCTCTGTCGAGACTGTAGCTCTACTGGTTTGTACTTAAAACAAAGGATGAGAAAAGAAGCCATTGCCATCAGACCAAAACTATAGAAGGAGTAGCTTTTTAAAGGGAATTTCACAGACATTTCTATTTTTAGTAACAATGGCAACACTGTTCATCAAATCGAAAACCGATGTACTATTTTATGTATCTTATTGTAGTCTACTTGTGTGCCAAATAATATTGAAATCAGACCAAAACTGTAGAAGGAGTAGTGTTTTAAAGGAATTTCACAGAAAATTCTATTTTTAGTAACCATGGCAACACATTTCATTGAAATAAAAAAAACGATGCACTATTTTATGTATCTTGGTGTAGTCTACTTGTGTGCCAAATAATATTGAAATCAGACCAAAACTGTTGAAGGAGTAGCGTTTTAAAGAAATTTTAAAGAAAATTCTATTTTTAGTAACCATGGCAACACATTCAATGAAATCAAAAACCGATGCGCTATCTTATGTATCTTAGTGTAGTCTACTTGTGTGCCAAGTAATATTGAAATCGGAACAAAACTGTAGAAGGAGTAGGTTTTGAAAGAATTTCACAGAAAATTCTATTTTTAGTAATTATGGCAACACCGTTCATCGAAATCAAAAACCGATGCACTATTTTATGTATCTTAGTGTAGATTACTTGTGTGCCAAGTTATATTGAAATCAGATCAAAACTGTAGAAACAGTAGCGTTTTAAAGGAATTTCACAGAAAATTCTATTTTTAGTAACCATGGCAACACCGTTCATCGAAATCAAAAACCGATTCACTATTTAATGTATCTTAGTGTAGTCTACTTGTGTGCCAAGTAATATTAAAATCAGACCAAAACTGTAGGAGGAATAGCGTTTTGAAAAATTGTTTACAGACAGACGGACGGACGACGGACACCTTACTATCGCATAAGCTCTTCTGGTCTCTGACCAGTAGAGCTAAAAAAATACAGCATTATTCTGTACTTGTGGGCATAATAACACAACTTTAATTTTCAATGCTTAAAAGGAAAAGTTAAAAAGAACACAATCCTTAATTTTAGAAAATATATATAAGTTCAGTCAAAACCCCTATTGTGCAAAGAATTGGAATTGTTTACATTAGTCATCATTCATAATTCATCCACAATGAAACAGACATGACTGTTGAATGTTTTAGATTGATAAACTAAGACAATGCTAGCAAGTGCATGGCTAAATATGGGACATTATTTGACAGAACACATTAAGTAAGGGTTAATGTACGAGTAGCGCTCCATTCCTTAAAAGTAATGGAGCCGAGGCCCCGAAGGGGCCGAGGCCCATTACTTTTAAGGAATGGAGCGCTACGAGTATATTAACCGGCGTAAAATCCGCCTTTCTGAATGCTTGTTTTTATTGTTTGTTAATACATAATAAAGAATATTTATATGATACATTGTAAATACTGTTTACATATCAATATTATTATTTATATATGATATAGAAATAAAACTATAAAAAGTGTACTGAAGTTAATCTAAACCCATGTTTCTCAACAGCTTCGTTAGCTCAGTGAAATGAGCATCGGATTGCTATGGTGAGGGTACCGGATTCGATTCTCATCATTGGTGATCTAATTTTCTTAATGTAAAACTAACCTTTACAATTTTCTAAAACTCTTCTCTAAAATTTTCTAAGTTCTTTCCTTGGAAGAGGCACGGAAAGGAGAATAAGACCATAACGAATTCCGTTTTCAATGTAATTTGCAACTCTCCATTCCTTAAAAGTAATGGAGCGCTCAAACAAAAGAATGACGTCACAGGTGGATTTTACGAACCAGTAAGGCTCTGAAATCATGTAGAAGTTGCCTAATAAAGATGGCCTTGACCTTAAACTTTTCACCTTTAAATTGATATGAATGTTGTATTATTTTTAATAATATTTAAAATACTGTGAGAAAATAACATAAATCATTTGCAGGCACAGTTTTCAGTGACCTTCACTTTGACTTAGCAGTTACGTAACAGGATTTTCCTTCCTACCTTAAGCATTGAGCAAGTGAAAATGAATAACTTAGATGAATCAACTCAAGATATTCAACATTGAAACATGATGCTGCTTTGATCTTTGATCCATATGATTTTGAGATTTGAATTTCAACAGATAATTTATTAAGCATATGTGAAATAGAACCTCGAAACACTGATCAAATTAAGAGATAATCCAAAAGTTAAGGGGATGTACCCACAACTCCCCTGAAAGGGAGGGGGTATGAATCCTTGTCTTACTTTTTGCCAGTACCCTCCCTTCACTGACCTGTATATGCTGGATGGCCTTCTCCACTGCCTCCTTCTTCAGCAGAGTAACGGTGCACCCCCCGAATCCACCCCCAGTCATTCTGGATCCATACACCCCATCTACCTCCATCGCTGCTGAAACCAGCTCGTCTAGCTCTGGACAAGATACCTCGTAGTCATCTCTGTAATAAACAAAAAAAAAGAAATATTACAATGATCTTAGATGTGTAATGACAAAACTTACAAGCGGTTAAAAAAACCTCCTTGTAAAAAAAATTCATAGGATCAACTTTCCTTCCTGTGTAACTGAATTTAAAAGTGCCAAGATGAGAACCTAGATTAGTTCGTTGCTGTGAGCAAATATATCAAATTATGTTCTTATTTTTAATAGCAAAGATGATTTGATATAGAAGTTGTAAAAGAAAATCATTGAATTTTTACTGCAATGCATTGTGACTCTCCACCATGAGTTTTCCAAATCTGTTGTAATCTCCGAGCTCCAAACATTTAGCTGCCTCTTCTGTGCGAATTATCTCCCCTATTACATGACGTGCTCTCTTATACGTCACATCATCGAGTTTACTTTTCATTTCTAAAAGATAAATTGTTCATTTTTGTTAGGAGCTATTGACTGAACATTTAAAAGGAACAGAAATTTGCTATTTTAGACCACAAAACAGTCTTCTAGAGAGGGAACCCTTTCTGAAAGTTCATTTAAAGGTCAAACTTAAAAAGAAAATTTCTGTAAAAATTATTTCTTTCAATAAATATCACACCCCATCATTTGCTGCTCAATCACATAGAAAAATACTAATTTTGATATCAAAATAAAGCACTTATTCTTCAAAATCAATTGGAAAGAGTAAGCTAGATTTGATCTCATGCCTTCTAAATCCTTCATGGTGGCCTCCCTAAGGCTTTTCTTTCCCATCAGCTGGGCCGCCACTTCACACTGCTTCTTCCTGGTTGGATATTCCGAGCCCGTTAATTCATGCTTGACATTGGAATTGGTTACCAAGACAACCACATTTGGGTCATTCATGGGAACCAGTTGACCCTCCATTGACCTATACAAGAAATAAAATGACTTTTTACTTGTTTATTTTTGCCAATTTAATTGACAATTTCATTTTAAGGCATTTTTGCTGTGCAACTTTGTAGGTTTTGGATGGGAAAACATTTGAGCTGTACAAATCTGTAACTGTACAAATGATTTTGTCCTTGTTTCAAGGTTACAGGGCCTACTGAAAACCTCCATCTTTACCTGCAATCTATAAGTAGAGCATGACCCTCTTGTCCCATGACAGAAATAAACTGGTCCATAATTCCACAGGGCATCCCTGCAAACTCATGCTCTGCCTTCTGACAAGCCAGAGCCTTGTCTTTCTTAGATACGTCTGCTCCACCATTAGTGAGGACGTCCAGAAAGGTATAGGTGGCTACTTCTAGGGAGGCGGAGCTAGACACGCCCCCTCCTAGAGGTACTGAGGAAATCACAACCGCATCAAATGGGACAACATTTCCTGGAATAAAAAAATTCTCTTTCAGTAGGAGGACTGTTTTTATCTTTCCTGAAATGTGGGAAAGACTTTTATCTTTGTGCAAACTTCCATCAACCAAAAATGCTAACATGAGGAGGTGATGAAGTAAGCAGAAATTGAAAGCAATTAATTAAATTATCAACAAATAAGCTTTAATATTAGTAAATGACCCAAAACATTCTTTTAATTTATAATTGCAAGTCATCTTTGCTAGCCAAGGGTTACCGATCTGAAATTTTCTCTACAGCAGATATATTTTGGATCGGAAACCCTTGTCTAGCGAATTTGGTTTTAAGTATGATATTATAGTACAAAGCATATTAATTAACGGGTAATTTTATACCTGTAACCATGGTTACAGTTAAATGAATATCACAATTGGCCTATACATACTTTCGAGACTTTGGTCTTTGATAGAATATGAATTGACAAACCTTTGTAATTTGCCACAACCCCTTTGACATAGTTTGCCCACTTTGGTGTGCCAGGCTTTAAGGGCGTCTCAGCTGAAGGGACTGGGAATTCCACATAATTAGGGGCATCAACCGAATCGGCAAGAGTAAGAACACGGCAGACATTCCCTTCTGACTTTCTTCCAACGAAAACAGTTACTTGTGGAAGTGCCTGAAATTGCAATCAAAGGACGATGAAAATCTGGATCACGTATGTATCATACTTTTGATAGACCCTGTAGAATCAAGAGGTGTGACAAATCCAACCAATGAAAGTAAATCAAACACAAGCCCGTTTTTACCGTTTTATGAGCTCGTTTTATGGAGTCCGATGAACAGTTCCCAATTTACATTCATAAAAAACAGTTCCGAAACTACTACACAAATATGTCTTTTTATTTTAAAGTTTTATAAATAGAATATTTCTCATATATTCCGAGTCCCGCATTAAATACCTGTCAAGGAAGCTTTTGAGTTTTGTGTTCACTATTACAGATCTCTATGTTCATTCATGTTTCATCAGCTTATTGATATGAAAATACTAAGTTCTCAGGTTTTGAAATAAAAAAAAAATATTTTTTACCTGAAGTAAAATGATGACGCGTCATGCATGATAGATATGATGATGAAATAATGCACAAACCATGGGGAAAACAAATCCCTCGTTGTAGTCGGTGTGTTCCCCGATGAGGTTGACCCTCCCCGGGGCATAAGCTGCACATTGTGGTTCACACCCAAATTTGTCAACAAAGGCCTTTTTTGCCTTTGCTGCAAGTTCTGAGATGGCGGGTATCTGTGTAGCTCCTGTGACCTCCATGCTTTCAATAATAGAAAAGTTACAGGGTCGCTCAAAAGATAACGGACGTGTTGGTCGTTAGATAATTTCTCTAGGTTATCATGTCATGTGCATTAGCACATGTTCATGCCATGTCAATGTCCTGTCAGACCTGTGTCCTTCTAATTCTTCCATTCTTAAAAACAATAACAAGAGGCCCATTGGCCACATCGCTCACCTGAGCATTATTGACTAAGAACAAGAGGCCCAAGGGCCTTGAATCGCTCTTCTTATAAATTGTACAATTAACCTATCACTTCTATTTGAAGCCTCTAACCCTAAGTATTCTAAGAGCCAAGTTGCATCAACTGACAAAGTTTGATGATTCTTAGCCAATTATAACTGAAGATATTTTAATAAAGCTATAAAAAAAAAAACCATAAGTAGGTCACAATGACCTACTTTAAGATTGAAGTTTTCTGAGGACTCAAGATGCATTAATAGACAAAGATTGAAGATTCTAAGCCAATAAGTATGTGAGATAGTCAAAAGTAAGTCACTTTGACCTACCTTTTCATCTACATTCTTGGAAAAACCAAAATGCATCAACTGACAAAGTTTGATTATTCCAAGCCAATAAGTACTGGAGATACTTAATTATAGCCATAAAATATTAAAATTAGGTCACTGTGACCTAATTTTTAGTAGGTGATTTTCGAAAGCCCAAAATACATCAACTGACAAAGTTTGATGATTCTCAGCCAATATGTATCCGAGATATTCAAAAGTAGGTCACCATGACCTACTTTTTGGTCATCACTCTCCGAAAACCCAAGATGCATCAACCCACAAAGTTTGATGATTCTAAGCTTATAAATACCTAAGATACTTAAATAAAGCTAAAAAATGTCAAAAGTAGGTCACCATGACCTACTTTTTGGTCGTCACTCTCCGAAAACCCAAGATGCATCAACTCACAAAGTTTGATGATTCTAAGCTTATTAATACCTAAGATGCTTAAATAAAGCTATAAAATGTCAAAAGTAGGTCACCATAACCTACTTTTTGGTTGTCACTCTCCGAAAACCAAGATGCATCAACTCACAAAGTTTGATGATTCTAAGCTTATAAATACCTAAGATACATAAAATAAAGCTATAAAATGTCAAAAGTAGGTCACCGTGACCTACTTTTTGGTCGTCACTCTCCGAAAACCCAAGATGCATCAACTCACAAAGTTTGATGATTCTTAGCCAATAAATACCGAAGATACTTAAATAAAGCCATAAAATGTCAAAAGTAGGTCACCGTGACCTACATTTCAGTCAACATTTTTCAAAGTCCCAAGATGCATCTGCTGACCAAGTTTGATGATCGTAGGTCTGAAGGTAATCAAAATATGCCT
>NW_026922861.1:0-2500 GCF_032062105.1 Saccostrea cuccullata | reverse complement strand
GAGAGCTTTTTAGATATTTATACATATTTATTTCATCTATGGAAACATGAAATTCATGCATCAGTCATTAATTTCTATATAGGAGTAAAAAAAATGAATTATCAAAAGATTTCTTTCTGTACGAATCATAAAATAGTTTGTTTTTTTTTAACAATATGAAATTGTGTGACTTGAGTATTGCATTGATTTTTATTACAAGGTATTTGAGGACATATTCTACCAAATACTGTAGAAGTACTTTTTTCTGCGTGATATTAATTTACGCTATGTATGCAGCTACAAATTTGTCACATCGAACTTAATGCATATAAAAGGCATATAAGGAGAGTCTTAAGATATGCGCATAATATGCTACCAATGGATTGAACAGAAATGGAGATTCTGCGGAATCATGACCCCGTGGAAAAAAGTACGCCTACAGTACAAATTCAGCGTAATATAAGCTAAAATAAACATGGGCTGTTCGAAAATTTCACAAACATCCATCATGTCTTTTATACTTCAATCATATGACAGTTACATCCAAACTTAGTAGCCATGAATCTCACAATTATAAATTCAAATGAGTTTCATTTATAATCACATGGGATAAAACTTTCATTTTTTGAACTGCTATTAAATTGTACAAATAATTTTAAAGAAATTATGGAATTATTCCAAAATACCTCTTATTAACAATAACAGCAAATTATTTGATATATGCAAATGTGCACCTCTAAATCAGGAACAACTAGATTAAATTCCTTTACAAAAAAGAGGAAAAAAAATTGGTTTTATTTCTTTTAAATTCCTAGGGAACATATTCTCCTAACCATGTTAATAAATCAAGTATTTTTATTACAAAAAACAAAAAGCACCATTTTCACAAAATGATAGAAATAAAGCATAAATATAGGCAAAATATAACAATAAACCTTAACCAAATCTACCAACAAGTAACAAAAATGTAAAAAAAAAATTAAATATATTTTTTGGGTGGAAGCACAGTTGCCTTTCTTTGATCACAACAGCAGGTGTGTTCTTTCAAAACCTTGAGCTGAAATTAAAGATTAAATAATCAATTAATAAGTATACTGTAAGAGCAGAAACAATCTCATTGACTTGTTTATTTGTTTTGGCCATGTTAGGTCTAGTGTTATCTTGATTAATTATTTGTTTAATTTTTAACTTACCAATGGCACAAAGAGCAAATTTAGCCTGAAAAGAAGAAGATGAATTATTCAATTAGTGACCTCCCCTCAGAGTAGATTTAAATTTTGGATACATGAAGAAAACACGACATTGATGCATTTTCTATTCTTACCTCCTCATTTGTTCTGGCTTCAAAAACATAGCAGTTGAATTTCTTGGCTAGGCTGCATGTTGTTTCTCTGTTTAGAAAAATAATTAATATGTTTATGTAGGTTTAACTAAATATAGTGTGTTTGTACTATAACAATATGTCTTGTGCTTGATTCTAATGAAGTGGAAATTCACCAAATCTTTTCCCTTTATCGTTTGATACAAGGTTAAATCCATTTAATAGATATGTATTAACAAAAACATGTACATGTACCTGCATGTACCCACAAAGATTTACTAAAGATGTGTTCTACAAACAAAACTTTATTCAATTAATAAAGATAATTCAAACTAACCCTGCAATATAAGCAATATGTTGGAGCTGGTCTGTCCTTCGACCACAAGCTGAAATCTCTGTGTAGCCATGCTGCAGTAAAATCTAAACAAAAAAAAACATAACAAAAATCTCAATGTTTTGATGTATGTATACATGTATACTGAAAGGAAAAAGAAACGCATAAGAACATAATATGGGAAAAATTTTTGACTATGTGACCGAAAATTATGAAAATCGGTCAGATGTGTATTTGGGTTACTTTGCACTAAAATCGCTAGTCAAACCTATTCAACTATGAAATGTATGGCGTCACGTAGGGGAAATGATAAAAAGTAAAAGAACACGTGCATGTTGATGATGATAATTTTGTGATAAAATTTTGTTGTACCATACGATGCATTAGAGTTATAGACATTGTTTTTGCATATTTGCAGTCAGTACAAATTTCTTGCAATCGTGGTATGGCTGACGGAAGCTACTGTGGGTTTAGTAATTGAATTCAATATTGCATAAGTGAATAAAAAGGCAAAAACATGCGCTGTACAGATTGTTTTCAACTTTTCAACCAAATAAAAGTTTTTTTGGTTGTCAGAGAGTGAACTTAAAATGTTTCCAACCAACCATGACGGTGACGTTGGCGCGTAACAATGTTACATCAAGATAGAAGTTTTCATCATGCCACCTCGGTTATTGTCAAGGCATTATCACTGAAACTTATATTTATACAACAAACAATCATACTCATATTTTTCACCCTAAATCGACAGAAACTCTCTGCTCTAATTTGGGCCGCGAGCATGGCCACTTTACGTCGATTTTACTGTCAAACACGCATGTGCACATTGTTTGCGTGATTTTTTTTTTAGCATTTTACACTGGAAA